>NW_008614550.1:81960-147620 GCF_000691845.1 Merops nubicus | reverse complement strand
CCAACCTAAAGGATTCTATGATTTAATGATCCACCCCACATCATGATGCATCCCTGAATTTGTGGATGAATACAAAACCATGGACTTAGTTTAGATTTTTGTCTCAAAAAATAAGCACTTTTCTCACTATATATAATATAGTGTTTTTGCTTAGAAAAGGGAGTTCCAAAATTAAATACACCACAGACACAGGCTCACCCTCCTATCCTCTTCCTCTCCCCACAGCAGCAAGAGCAGAGGCAGAAGGGATGCTCAAACTAAGCTAACTTGGCAGAAAACATCTAACACCTGAAGCAACACACGTGCAATAACCAAGGATGACAAGGAAACCAACACACTCATCATCTTTAAACCAAGAAAAAAGTTCATCTCTTTCAAGAACCATTTTTGTTTTGAGTCCATTCTTGGCATGAATTCCATACAAAGCTTTCAATCAGTACTGTTAAAAGTACAGTTGTGAAGCAAACAAAGGGACAAAATGAGGTACCAACAAGTCTCTCAAACAACGTACAAGTGCCAGCCTCTTGTGGCATCTCTGTTATTTGCAGAATTCAAGTGCCTGGGAGCACTGGGGTAAATATTCAACAGACTTTTTTTTCTTGCAACTAATCCACAACATTTGCGAGTCTCACTTGCCTGTCAAGTTCTTCAAGCCAAGTTCCCTGAGTCCAAAGTTGCCATCCTTTCTGTAGTTAAGGAATATTGCCAAAGCATAGCGCTCTTCGTAGAGCTTGGTCCCACGAACGATGCGCAGGTTCTCCAATGGCAGGTACTCAAACTGGTTCAAAGCCACCAAAACGTAGCCCGTGACTTCTCGGATAGACTGAAAGACAAAAGTTAAACAAAAACATTTGAAATGCTCTGGTTTTAATTGTAGTGATTTTGTCATACAGTTGATGCTTTAGTGTAAGCTTATGGTACCCCAGAAAAAATAAATCCAACTTTGGAAAACAAATTCCGTTTCAACTTACTGATTTTAGCCACATATTTACTTCAGTTTAAATGAGTTTATTAGAGATACTGGTTGGAAAACTAGGAAATGAAGAGGTAGACATTCTTTTCAGTTTTATGAAACAAGCAGAAATTCACAGTCAGTATGAAAGATGCACGAAAGGATGACTTTGCAGAACTCAAAGCAGAGAGCAGGTCAAAGGCCTCTGCAGAACACGAGCAGAATCTGCTGGGGCAATGCCACAGTTCAGATAAGATTGTCTGCAAATAACTCTTTGTTGTACAAAGTATTTCAGGGTGAGAGTGAAGGGACACAACATGGGGCAAGAGGGACACCTCTGGCAGAGCTCACCATCAAACAGGAACGGATGGTAGAAAGGGAAGGCAGGCTTGGAAGAGTAAATATATATTAACATCTACTTTTGTACTTCTAAATTAAATCTATCATTGAACATTTGCAAAGACTCAACTTCAAGTATCACTTGGAAGTGCTTAGAACCATACAGGCTACAAATCCCAAACTTTGATCTTAGCAAAATGATTACTTCATCTCTTGGTTGGCTAGAATCCTTGTTTGCTTTATATGAACTACTCAATAACCCTCATGCTCACATGCAAGAATTGATTGCATGGGTAATAAAGGGGGAAAACCACACCAAACCCAAATAACTAGGAACAGTTTTTCGAAGTTCAAAAGATAAATAGAACTAGGATGTTTTTAGGAAAAAAGACATTTAGTAATATGTTCTTTTAGAAAATAAAGTTCATTCTAAACCATTGAAATAAATGGCCTAGAAAACTGCAAATGCCTTTGAGAAGTGTCATTTCAACACTCACAGAGCCCTACTGTCCTCAGCAGGACTTCACACAGGCTCCTGCCCACAGATGCTCCCAAAAACAGGATCTTGTTTTTAGGAAGGATCTCTCAGAGTTTTCAAATCTCACCTAATTCCATGCCTGTGACAGCCTGCAGCCACTCAATACACGTATCTGGATGTGCGCATGTATATTTAATGGACAGAAATTGATATAACTACTTGTGTGCTTAAGTGGATGCATGCACTTCTTTTTTCCCTTTGGCAAAGTCAATACCTTAAACAACACACGGGAAGAAAAATTCTGCTTCGAGTAAGGTGCGCAGAACATAACCAACATGATGAGGACTCCAGTCAATAGCATAATGAACACACACAGGCAAACAACAGCAGCATGGAATTACCCATCGCAGGTAGTTTTCATTAACAAGGAAAGGCAACATGGATTCAGAGCACAAAGGATGGATTTTTCCTTTGCTGCTTCACCTTTGTTGCCATGATTCCACACCTAAGCATGCAAGAGCCTTTTGACTAGGCTTATAAAACTTTGTAAGATTATTAACAAGCGTGGCAGTATACATAAGGAAGGATTTATATGTCACAAACTCTAGGCACTAGCTGTCCTTCTGAAAAACATCTGTACTCAGCTGAAGCTGCTGAAAAAACTCTGGAGCTATTTTGAGGCTTGCTTGGCATCTAAATAGAGCACAGTATCATTACAGGACTTTGATGAGACCCAGTGAGTTGAGCTAGGTTGAAAAGTACAGTTCAGAAGCTCAGTATTAACTGTAGAGCTGCATTATACCCCGGGACACTGATTCCATTATAATCAGAAGCTTGCCAGTGCTTTCATGATAGGTCTTTGCTTTCAGACACTTCAGCTTAGCCAGTTTGGTCAGAAATTTGGTTTTCATTGCATGCGAAAATTTTCCTGAAGCTGGCTTTTTTTGGCCTTTCTTCGGAATTCACAAAACATGAAGATTACGCTTACTGCTTCAATTTCTCTACTGATATTCTAGGGATATTGTAATTGCTTTAATTAATTTAAAGGCATGTTTAACTTGGAACTGAATTGAAAAAAAAAAACACAAAACCAAAAAACAAACAAACAAACAAAAACAAACAAAAAAAACCCACGAAAAGCAGTTCCAAAACTGCATCTGACCAAGTCTTGTCTGCCAAATTTCTTCGCTTATAACCATGTTTTCTATTTTTAGGGTATGCCTTCTTTACTGCCATACAGCAAGTCAAAAGAGGACAAAAAAAAAGGATAAGGTTTTGTTGCTGATCATTGTGAACCGTTACCCCTAACCCTGAAGCCTTGGTACTTTGCTTTATCTGACTGAGATCACAAATTATGCAAAGTATTTTGACAAGCCAGAGGATCCTTTCCAGTCCCATGGCTTCCACCGGTATTACAACACCTATTTATTTGCTAGAGAAGCTGTTTTGTTAATCCTTGCAAAACAAAATTATGGAAATAAACCTAAGGGTTTCTTATTTACTAGAACACAGCAATCTGACTGACCCAAGCTAGTGGTCTGTTACATTAATTTAATAAATAAATAAAAAATTTAACAAAAAAGGCCGAGCAATAACACATTTCACAGGATGATGCATTTTCTGATTGGTCCATCTTGAAAAAACCCATACTGGGAGCACAGCAGGCAGCTCAGGTTTCAGCTGCTCCTGGCCAACGCTGTCACTTTGCCAGTCACTGCTAGTTTTGACGTGATTCTTACTGAAAATGGACACTTGCCCACTTGGAGCTCACCCCAAGCCCTGCTGGAGTCACTGTAAAGATGCCTGTTGCCTTCTATGCAGACTCAGAAATCCTCATGCCAGACAGGATCAGCCAGCCTGATCTCCTCCTCTGCAACTCATGCCAAGGTTAGGCATGATTTGAACCTCTCATCCTTTTTATACGAGGCTGAACACCTTCCTGTCCATGTATCCTGAACTCAGGTATAAGCTCAGGTATCCTACTGCTCTATTTGAGCTGCTTTTGCTTTAATATTAATCTGTATCTCAGGAGGAAGGTGGAGTGACTCACAGCATCTCCAGTTTGAGTGTCACCTCCTAGTCTCCTGGTAGGGCAGGGTCATTGTTTGTTTTGTAGAGAAAAAAAAAAAAAAAGGAAAAAAGGATACAAAAAAAAAAAAAAAGGAAACAAGGATGTAAAAAAAGAATGCATTTTGTTCCCATAACCTACAACTGGAATGGAAAGAGGCATTTAAATTACCGACAGACTTAAAGCTTCAAGTTTCTGAAAATCTAAACATTTCTGAACTGTGGCAATCTCCAATCTTGACTGTCCACTGTGATTTTGCAGGACTCCTCCCTAACCTCATTACAGCATTATTTTGACTGTGAATTCCTGGCCAGCATGATCTTGCCTTTTCTTGCTACCTTTCCATCTCCTGAGACATGACCTGTTAGTGAAGAAGCCACCGAGTGAGGCAGTGACAGGCTCAGCCTCCCATAGCACTCCTGCTGCTTTGGTAAACATGTTTTTTCTCCCCAAAGCTGTTGGGTTATAGCAGCAGAAGTGACCGTGTGGATTTGAATGAGGAGAAGGCTGAAACCCACAGACTCCCTGTCACAAGGGGACAAGGGATGCTGTTTTTCGAGCCCTTTGAGCAGACACGTTTCAGTTCTAAAGCAGATGAGGAGACACCTCTAAGGATTCAAGAGCCAAAGGTGTCTGCTCCTCTGACTGGGCCTGTTAGTATCACATCCTGAAATAACAAAGGGTATGCCTTCTCGCATGAAACAAAAGGAGTGCAGAATAAAAAATGAAAAATGTATTAAGCCTTGACAAATCTAAAGCCTCGAGAGCCACTTCAAAACCACACCAAGCTGCAGAATTCAAGTCTGATGCATTTACCAGAGAAAAGCTCTTCATCTGTGTTTTCAGACAGGAGATGAGCACTTGTGCTCCACAGCTTGCTGTCCCTAGGGCCCAGCGCTGCCCTGCGCCCCAAAACCAGGCACGGCAGCCTATAAACCAGCCTCCTAACAGCATCTACAACCCCAAACATAGCCAATTTTTTTGCTTTTAAAACTAAAAACACATACCTTTCGATGACAACAGACCCAGTCTAGGTCTGATGTCCCGAAACATCTCATGCCTTCAGGTGCTGCATCACTCTGCCTGGCTGCTGCTGCTGTGCCTCAGAGGGCTGCCACTACACGGGGCCTACCACAACATGGCGCCTGGCACAACATGGGGCCTGCCACGACACGGGGCCTACCACAATATGGCGCCTGGCACGACATGGGGCCTGGTACCACAGGGCTGCTGCTGCTCCCCTCAGCGTGCTGGGGCAGCTGCTTTCACAGGGGCTGGGTGGGAGCACGCAGGGCAAACAGAGAAACAGGGTCCCAAAACAACACCGAACCCAAAAAGGCTATTTTCAGAGATTTATTTTTTCAGGTGTGAAACTGTAAAACTCAGCTCTAGACAACCCATTCCCTTAATTACAATTAATATTAGCTAAGCACAGGTAAAGCTGCCAACATCAAAGCCAGAATTATCCTGTCAGCTGGGAGTAAAAGGCAAGATTGCTTCTTGCCATCTTAAATCGTCCTCTGGCTCAAATCAAACGAATTTGAGTGAAACAGAGCGAAATAACAGCAAAAACTTCATCACTCTGCCCAGAACAACAGATCAATGAACGATTAGGGAAGCTGATGTTTCTTATAAACACTACCAACTCTTCTTAACATCTGTTGGGGAAGGTTAGGCTGTGGCTAAGGCACTGAAGAGTGCTATATTGTGGGTTTTATTTCAGCTGCAGAGACGTTATTTATCCAGTTGCTGAACCTGATCCAGTAAAGCCCTTGCTGCCTCCTCTGACTTGTCGTGTGTCCCCAGCACAGGAGTCGGAGCAATGGCAACCTGCAGAAAGGGTCAGCTTATGCCTATGGGACTCCGGACATTAATTATTTTTTAGGTTAGTTTTCCCCTTTTCAGTAAAAGATAAGTACATTTTGAGAATACTTTGACCTCACTTCGAAAGTGCCGATGAACGAAAGTCACCTAAGAAAGGATCACCTAAGAAAAAACGTGTTTAATTCACAAACAATAAAAAAACAAACAAACAAACAAACAAACAAACAAAAAAACCCACAAAGAATATTATTCAGCATATTCACTCAAGAGAAAAGACAAAAGCCCTTGCTTTTCCAGCACCCATTTGGGATGTGAGACAGAAGTGCCTCAGTCCCCAGGGGAAGCCAGGGTGACACCCCCATGGGTATGAAGTCAGCTACTACAATAGACAGGGCAAAGACCTTTAAAATAGATACACACAGGGAATAAGCCAAGTGGACACTTTTCATCCCATCTGTGGCAAATACCATGTTTTCTATTTTCAGGAGATACCCATTTCACGAGACAGCAGCGAGGCTCCTCACACGGTTCAGCTGCCAGCAGACAACAGACGTCTCCTGACTCTGATCCAAGGAGCCAGGGCTGACCCTGCAAATGTGAACTCTGAGCTTATGTTGCATTACATTAAATCCTAAGAAACACAGATTTCTGTGTAGAAATTTTAGGTAGAGCGGTGGATGTGGTTTATCTTGATTTCAGTAATGTGTTTGACACCGTCTCCCACAGCATCCTTGTAGATAAATTGATCAAGTATGGGTTTGGTGATCAGGTAGTGAGGTGGATCAAGAACTGGTTGAAAGGTAGGAGTCAGAGAGTTATAGTCAATGGGACAGAATCTACAGGATTCAGGCACATAAGCTGTTGCCAGCTTCTCTCAAAGCCCCCATCCATAACCATGAGAAACATGTAGTACATACTGATATTTCTCATGTCTAAGAGGACACTCCATTTAGAAACAAGACCAAAGCTAACACAGAGCACACACATAAGGAATTTGGTGCCACAATAAGCTCGAGTCTTGTCTTCTTCCACGCTGCGCATCCTTCAATTACATCAACACTTGTGAAATTGTGATGTTAAGCCCTTCTGAGCAACAGCAGTTTTTCAGATACACTGTACAAGCCTCAATAAAAATCCCTCAAGTTTGAGCACACTGATCAACATCAGAACACAGACTGTGAAAAACATTCTTCTGGTGCCTGATCCAGAAGCAAGTGGTGTATCGTAACTGGAGTTGCCTTGGAAGCTGGAAAGAATTTATTGCCCAGAACACTGAAGTTGCAGTTTAGATTCTAATTTGTTACCAAAAAGAGAGGAACTTCTATTTGTCTTTTGGTTTTCTTTAAGATGAATTAAAGGCAAAGGAAGCACTTAGATGTAATTTTGTTAAGAGCTGTACCTGAGGAGCCTCATGCTACTGCATGGCTGCAGAATCAAGCTGTGATTCAGTTACTTAAGATGGCTGGTACAAACTTTAAATCATACTGTTGTCCTCACAGACATCTATTCTTCTTTGGTAATATGCTTACAAAATATTAATAACATCCTAGGCAGCAGATCAATGGATTGAACATAGCATTTGATTTCTTAAAATTTGAAGTAGCAGTCAGATGTATCTTTTGTTAAAGTCATTGGAAAATTTCAAGTGAAGATTTTGCTACATAATTTATAGAACCCACCTTGGGAGGTGTTGAACTAAAACTCTGTTTTCTTAATGTTGGTCTTTACATTTGGTCATTCCAAGAGTGGGACTTTTCATGCATTAAAGTAGGAGTGTTAGCTGTGTAGTTAGTTATCTGCTGAGTTTCATGCAGGAATCACACTGTTGCATATGTGAGACAAGTTAGGCTGAGTCTGAGCTAATATACATTACAAAAGGGTCTAGGGAGGGCTTGGAGGCAAAACAAGTGCCAATCTAGAATCCATTAAACTGCAGATCAATACAGAAATTTGGCATTTGATAAGGAAGCTCCATAAGTAACAAGTGAGTGTGACAGACAAAAACGTGGGGAGCCCTGGAAATGTGTATCTTGACTCATTTTGCAAAGTAGGGCTGGAAAAACAATGTAGGATGTGAAAAATAAAATAATTTCAAAAATGATAAAATTATGTGGGAATGGGAACCTTAAACAGAAATAATGGGTAAATAACAGGACTAAAAGAAAAAAAAATGCCTTTTGCTTTTGAATTTTGAAATACAGTTTCTAAAGATAGATCCCAGTATTATTTCTGTTGACTTAGACTTAAGCTCAGCAGTCAGCCTAGCACCATGTGTCTATACCTGCTTTTCAGTTAAAAGTATCATCTGAACAGAGAAAGTGATCAGGCTTACATCGATACCAGAGAGTCTTCCCTATGCTTTCTGTCTAAAACATAACTCCTCTGCTTGTGTATCTGCTCAGGAGGTGTCTATGCTGCTGGTACACAGGCTGCCTAAGTGCACACAATAAACCCTAAGCTGTTCATGGTGAGCAATGTCTCCACTCGGTAACAACCCAAATTTCACAGCTAACACCTTCCTGTCCTGAGGAACACTATGGATGACTACATATTCAGTAAGTCAATAAGAATTTTGACATTATATCAGTAATACCTGATTGGCTTTCAACATCTTAGCAGAGTGATTTCCAGGAGATTTTATTGTATGATCTCCCAAGGGAAAACTTAAGTCATAAATTACATCGGAAAGACTAAAATGAGACAATTATGCTGTTACAAAATGCTTTACCATTTGGGCTGTTTAGTAGTAGCTACATTTTGCAGAAACTCAAAGTCCATCAGCTTATAGCTGCCCAGTTACTGAATTTCATACTGGAGAGATTGATGCCTTTTGATTTCTCTGCTTTTAGGAGCTTCAATCAAGCAAATCGTGGTTTCTTTTCCAGGCAACATAAAACTGCACAAACTGCTACTTCATAAACCAAATAATAGCAACACTCTGAAAAGATTTTAGGACAGTAATAACCATGGGAAAATACATCCCCTTTTATCAGTTTCCCTCAGCCAGCCATAGCCTATGAGGAGCTACGAGCACATGGAAGGGTCTCAGGACACTCACCAAGAAAGACACAGCGAGGGCTACCTTGGCTATATGTGGGTCAGCAGCGTGAGCACTGCATTGGGATGTCTATGCCCGCTACCAGGTCTGACAATTAGTTTTTGCAGTTAGACAGCATACTCCCTGGAGCAGAGATGCTCTCCTAACAGTCCAAGAAGCCCCGACCCTAGTTGTTAACCTTCACAGTCTATTTACACAAAGTGCTGACTGCACTGCCACAGGCATCCTGAGATCAGTGAGCTGACCAAAAAGGTGTGTTTATTTTGGAAAAACAAGGTATCATCTACAAAAGAAGAAAAAAAGCATTCAGTTCCTTGTTGTTCCTATTTGTGATACTCTAAATCCCTATGACAGTTTTGTTTGTGTCTAAGCTGAACTTGGTCTTGAGAGGCTGCTCACTTGGTCCTCCTGATCAAAACTGGTTGGAGCACACCAGGGAGTCCATCCATGCCCAAATCTCCATTCCACAGAAAGATAATGGAAGAGGAGGACCAGTGCTCACAGCCTCCCACAGCTCAGCAGCACTCCTGGCTTCTCCAGCTTACAGGCAGCCTGAGACAGCAGGCGGATGAAGTTTCACACAGGGAGCAAAGAGGAGAGGTGAAGGAGGAGTTCCTTCCCGTGATGGCTGTGGAACGCCACCAGTCTGATCAGCAGGCAGGTGGAAGCGGGCACACGACAACTGCAGCGCAGGCTGTCACAGGGTCTCCAGCACTACACACCACTCTCAGCTGTCTGCAAAGACCCTGCAAATGTTTTGTGGGCATTTAACAATGGAAGGTGATTTCATTTTTTAATTTAATATATGATAAGAGACAGGATTTGTACATCAGACATTGTGACTTTTTTTTTTTTTTTTTCTTTTCCTTGTGCACAGCTAGGTTACGTGGTATGAATTATGGGAAAACCTATAGTCAGCCAGCTAAATTAAAAGTGTTTATTGAAATTTCTCTACCACCTACTGTGGAAGCAATAGGAGCCCTCAACTGGCATGATTCCCACTCCTTGGAGTGATTCTGAATGAATTAAACATCCCAGAGATCTGGTACAGAGGTGGAGCTGAACAACAGGACTTTTAGATCCTTCTATTCAAACTGCAGGTTGAAGGTGGCAGGCCACTGCTGAAAGCAAAAGGCTGTTTCTATTTCCAGACGCGGGAACTGACGACACGTTGTGAAAATGGGTTAACCTTGCCAAATTTCAGCTAAACATTCTGTTTGGGCTTTATTTTTTTTTTTTGCAAGAAGCAAACAGCTGGCTGTCCAATCCAAAAATGCACTCAGCTTATTTTTGGAGAGCTCTGCTTTCCTTTACCATGAAAATACTTTCTTAAAAACGTACTTTCAGTTTGTTACCGATGTGCAAACCACTCTTTAATGAGTATTTTAAATGCATTTCCTGGGAGGAACCAACTTTATTGGCACTCCAGGACATTTCTGCACACACAAATTAGTGAATATTGGAGGATTTGTTGACTGTTTGTCTTGGTTTCATTGAAAAGGAGAATCTTCATCCAAATATTGGATTTTAGCGACTCTTATTTCTAGCTGAGCATATACAAATAGATCATCTAAGCTCAACATCACACCTACCTATTGAAACTATTTCAGCCTTTGTAACGCTAATCTCTTCAAGAATAGAAGCCCTGGAGAGATTCATTAATTGCAGGCTTTTGATTAGGTTTCTTTCTATTAAGATAAAAAGTGAAGAGGCTTCTTGTTTTTAAAGCTGTGGTTTTGTTTTGTTTATCTAGGAGCTGAAGAATGACTCTGTTATACAGGATTTAATAGATATGTTAAAGTCTCCTTCAAGGAGACTTTATCCACAATTTAGAAGATGTGAACGTTTGGTAACTGCATCTGATTTTCAATTTCAGAGGTATTCTTTAGGCACACAAGTTTTTGAGATTATGCAGGTTGCCACCAATCAGGAAAACAACTTCTAATCTGCAGTGACTGAACTCACCATAAAATAAGATTTTTCTTTGCGTAAATTCCACTACTTTTCTTCAAGGGGGCATGTTAAAAACTTCTCCCACTCATTACATTGTCTGTGTGGTTCCTGAATCAAGCAAGACACACAGTCTTAGAGGAGACAGAAGCTTTTTAAAGTCACGTCCAGAATAAACAGACACTTCACATGTATCATTGTTCCTATATGCAATTACTGAAAAAAAATGAACAAACTGCATTTCCCTCAAGGTGCATAAACAACATCCTTTTTTGGTGTGAATTACAGGCAAGTTTATGGACTGGAGGTGTTGGAAAAGTTCTGCATAAAATTATTTCTCTTTTTTTCCAGGAACAAGACTAGAAAAAGTGGTTTGCTCTTGATACAAAAATTCTAAAAAGGTTAAGAATTAAGAGTCCCGAAGAAATGGTCATTTTATGAAAGGAAAAGGATGAGCACAGGGTGAGAGATCAGAGAGGAAAGGGGAACTGCACGTGATCTGGAGCAGAGAAGGGCAGAATGTGCCTTTCCTAACGCAAGGCACATTCAGACAGCTGTCATTCTGGCATTGTCTAATCTCTGAGTGATTCAGTTTTCAATCTTACTGCTTTATTTTTATATCATTTTGTTCTTTTTTTAGGAGAAGCATGGCAGGAAACATGTAATACTCTGTACAAGATATAATTTCCTTCATTACTTATCACCCGCAAATGATTGGACAAGCAATCTTTTGCCAATGGCTTAATTAGAAGAAACCTCTATATCTAATAATGTTCCTTAATGTACTGAACCACACACAATAGCTTGTTGAAGGAGAAAAAGCAGAGTGGTTATTGTCATAGCTAAGGATAGAAGAAAGGTTCAGTCGTTAAAGTCATCACAGAAACAATGTTATGAACTATACAGGAATAATCTCAAAGGAGTTCCCAGCTGATTGGCAATGATAAAATAATGCAGGAAGCTAAAAAAGGGCCTCTCTCCTCACCTGTTTTTATTACCTCACCATGAAAGGCAGCTTTTCAAGAGCTGTTACAGTACTTCATATTAAATAAAATTAAGCATGGCAGATTTTGAATTATACCTTCTGAAATTCTAAACAGCGCGTGCTCCCCAGTGCCCCCCTCAGCTGGGACATGCCTTTCAGCAGGGGCAGTGCTGCAGCCAGACCCCCCAAAAAATCACAATCGGCTTGTGACCCTAAGATGCTGAGTCCTACGCCCAAGTGAGCCAGGCTGTGTCCAAAAACCTCAGAAACACCAAAGCCAGGGCTGAGCGGACTGAACTTGTCTGCTACTGCCTCCTTAACCTCACTGACCATGCTGGAGACATACCCCACCTCAGAAAGAGAATGTAGGGGTTCCGTGGACATCCAAGACAAGGTTTTAGCATACCCAGCAGAAATTACTCTTCCAGCAAGGGCCTTCTCTGCCCAGAGTTGGCAGCTGGCTGTTGGCTTGGTAGCAGCCTTGAAAATGTGTCCGTCGTGCAGGTATACAAGGAAAGTAAAGAGCTCAAGAGAAAAAGGAGAGCTCAAGGTCCCAACTACACCAGAAGGCCAGCAGCGGTATTTCATAGCTATTAATTACTTTGCACTCTGTAAACTATACAGAAGGTGCCAGCTGCTGTGAGCTAGGACCATCAAAGGTCAGATTATCATGAAATCGTTACAGGAGAGGCTGCTTTCACTTAGCATATAATTGCTGAACCTAAGCACACTCCATACAACCAATAGGAAAATGAATTATTTAAATACTCTTTTTTTTTTTTTTTCATTTTAACAAATAGTATTACCATTTTAATTATACCAGTACTAATTTAACTCTAAAAAGCGCCTGAGGATTTTGCAAAAATAAGTTTTGGCACTCTGGAGTTTTCAGAAATTTCAGAACTTCTGCACAATGTATGTGTTTGAATATATGTGTGTGTACATCAATAAGTTTTATACTTACAAATATACGTATATGGAAAACAACAAAAAATCATCTAACAACAAAAAAAGTGTGTGTTCTATTCCTGCAGACTTTCTTGTCTTTGGATATTTCAGGTGTCTAAAAAATGCAGTCCTTGGGTAGTTTCCTCACTCAATTGCACGGTGCTGTGAGACAATAGAAAAATCCTGCATAAAATGATTTTTTTCTCTGCTGAGTAAAACCAGTTGTCATTCTCACCGCACCCAGCCTGACATTGAGGCTCAATTGGTACATAGACTAGCAAGTTAAAGCTGCAGTCATTTCTGGCTCCAAAGGACTTTGATTTTTTCTTTTTACCCAATTTTCTTTCACTTGTAGCAACCAGTGCTTTTGAGAGCCAGTTGGGATGGCAGGTCATAGATATTTTACCCCTGGATAGAGAGCATATAGTCCAAACACTCAGGGCCAGTCTCTCCGTATGCACACATGCTACTTCCTATGTTACAACGTGTTTCTAGATGTTGCAGCCAGGCAACTACTCCACAGCCTCTTTACCCACTTAATTTTCTCCTCCCTCTTTCTCGAAGGGAGGCAGACAGAAGAGATGCTTTGACTTCTAACAGTTCATTATTCCCAGCTGCTTTGAATTTCAGTTACTTCCCACTGTCTGAGGGCTGTGTTTGCCTTTGCCTCCTGAACCATGCCTCCCAACTCCCTACCAGATGTACCAAACACACCTTTCAGGCTTTAAAATCATGTTTATGAATGACTAAATCCATGCAGTTTTATTCAATTAATTCAACAATTTGATTTATTGAATACTTTTTTTTGTGAGCATTAAGCTGGATGGTATAAGTCCTGATCCTTTGAAGTCAATAAACATCATTTCAGAGGCTTTGAATCATGTCCTTAATTGGTCAGAGCATGCCCCCAGAGCACCATTTGGTGACACACCACCCTTGCGCAGGTATTTCCAGGCCGGACTTGCTCTGTGCAGAACACACCTCACATGCTTCAACCTTGGTAAAAATTTCTAATGATACAACCACCTAATACTGGCACTTGTGGCTGTCTGCTCCCTGGAAATCTTGCGTGTGAGCTTGCCCATGCTGCACTTCATCCTCTGGGAGTCCTACACGCCGGGGGCAGGAGCAGCTCACGTCCAGCAACGTGACTCACGGGCACACCAAGGTATTTACAGTATTTTTCCTAACGGCTTTCCACGGATGGCTGACCTTTCGGCTGAAGACTTTAGCATCCTGCTTTGCCAATGTCTGCTACAGTACTTTCCTATCCCTACTTGACCCTGCCAGATCATGAATATTTGATACTAAATCAAAGCATTACAAACCAAGGGATAAATTCTGTCCAGGATGCAACCCTCGCAGACCTTAATTACATGTGCTGGCGTGAATGCTGAGGGCCTGTCCCAGCAAGAGCTTTGGCTTCTGTTGAACCAGAGCTCGAGAAAAAGGGACCTGTCACCTGCCCACACCTTCTCAAAAGCAAAGGCTTTTTATTTTACTTTACATTTGCTTGTGTGCTGGTGCTGCCCTTTAGCTCAAACTGCTCCCAGGTATTGACAGCAATTAATTCACCACTTGAGGTTTGGTTTTGCTATAGTAAACAAACCAAGTTCAGCTCTTCTAGTCTCCTCTTCTTTTAGGGGCTTTCTATCCCTTTCACCAGCCCAGTAGTTCCTCTCTCTGATTCTCTGTCCCCCAAAAGCGGATTTAGGAGATTTTCCTTTGCCATCATAAAACTGCCAGCCTTCCCCCATCTCTTCTCCAATTACACTGCAAGCTTACCAGGAAAAAAAGGAAGGGCTGTGTTATACAATGTCCTTATGCTATGTAATAGAAATCTTAACTGAAGTTTCAAAGTCAAGAATAAAACATGAATTATTGTAGTTACAGAATATGGCCATGATCTTTGCAAGTCAATGCTTAGAGTTCAGTCAAAAGAGCTGAAAAGTGGCTGTTCCATGCACATATTTCTTTAAAAATACTCATTAAAACAGAATTGTTTTTTTTCCAACAATTCACATCAGGCTCACATGGAGCCCAAGGACTAAAGGTTCATATGTCTCATCAGCACCTAAAAATGAGCAGGTACTTTGTGTTTAAAGAGATAATTACAGCCCTGGCACTCCAACGGCTTTGTCTTCTCAGAGTATTGTAAGAAAAAGGTACAATAACCTAAGTGACCAGATTCACAGCAAACTTCAGGGAACAAAGAACTGACCCCCTGGCTCTCAGCATAGCATCACGGTCTGAGGGATAACATCTGCTGGAGAAACTTCACTATCACAGCCTCTGCCACCCTCACTGCAAATACTAGACTGAAGATACAGACGTGAGATGAGGACCTGGAAGGCACTGGAGGCTCATTGAAACGTCACTTCACATCCTGGTGTTCCCAATAACAAGGCAAACTGCATTTTCCTGTTCTGCCAGAGTCAAAGTAAAGGCTCGGGACGCTTACAAATTGATGTGTATCCTTTGTTTTGGCTGTTCTTGATGAGATTTGTAACTGACGCTGAATCAATTAAACCAGACTGAACTCTAACAAAGCATTGCTCTAAAACACAATTTCTTCTTTCCTCCCTAGGGGCCAAGAAGTGGGGTGAGATACCCGAGGTCAAATTTACCTGATTGTTCCATGAGAAATCCTTATGTTTAATCACTGTCATCTTCAAAGAAACTCCCTATAGTTTTAATTAATTGTCTTCACGCTACATGTTTTTGTGGAACAGAAAGTATTCCACCACTCTGATGTTCACCAGCAAGCCATCACTTGTGGCACCAGAGGATACCTGAGGAACAGGACTGCTCAGAGTTGGTGATGGGATTGCAGATGTGTGTGTCTGTATGTCTGCCCACAAAGCAGAATGCTACAGAATGGGTGGCTGGACAAAGAAGTCTACCTGCTTGCACAGCTCCTCCCAGCTGGTATTTTCCCTGTAGGAAAGCTGTGGTGGGATTAATTTCAACGACATTGACAACACCAAATGTGTATTTCAATATAGCATTACACAACATGCCAAGTAGAAGGAAATATTTTCCTTTCAGAGAAGCAAACAAGATCAGGACTCATCCGGTGAGCTCCTGAACTGCAACATAAGGCCAGGAAGTCCCTTTTGTGTCCCCAGAGGCTTTGCTGTGCTTAGCACAGCTGTAGCCAGCTCCCTCTCAACAATGTCCATCTTCTTGGGTCTTGGTTCAGGCAGGAGAATGAAGAAGCATGTTAAGGCCAGCCACAGCCAAGGGACATCAGCTGAGGTTTTCACTGAGAAAAGACTGGAACTGAAACTCCAGCCTTTTGGGATGGAGGCACATAGGGATGGACATGGACTAGAAAAAAAGTAGCCTCACTTTGTAAGCAAAAGAACATGCTTAAATGCTTCCTGAATTCTGTCTTTAAGAAGGCGTTCCAAACCATGCAAGTCATGGGCCTGTCCCTGCTCTGCAAAGTACATAACCACACAGCTGCTGCTGTCAAAACACAAATGGAAATGTTTTCTTTTTTGCCTAAGGATGTCCTCCCTGAGTGATGTCAGCATGTCAAACTCCATCATCCTTTCCAAGCTAACAGCATTTTGAAGGGAAAATGATTTAGTCAGAAGAGCATCTTTGGGTAAAAGGTTTCTGATACCTTTCTCTGAAGCTATGCTTCACGCAACACTCTGTCTGGCTCACATTTTGGAGGCCAATGTCTCAGAAGATTGCTATGGTGCAGACAACATTTGGGTTTAGTCCTTTCTCATCTTGTCACGTTTCCTGCTTTCTTAGGAAAAAATTCTTGATGTAACCCTTGAATTGAACCCTAAGTGACAGCCCTGGCTTAAGGCACGGAGCATCCCAATTCTCCCACCTCCAGAATCTGACTTACCTAGTGCTGGAGGAGAACTATTGTCTTACTCTCTGAGAACTAAAAGCTAATCCCAGCATAGCACAGTGCATTGTGGTGGATCATAACCAAAGAGGCTCCACCTGAAGCGGATTGGGATGGCTGATGGGTCAGGGTGTTTGCAGATTGCCAGAAGCTCTCTACGCTTACCTTACTCAGCACGCTTATGAATTTTTGGAGACAAACTACAGAATGTGGAAACTGCCAGAGGAGGTTTAGCAAGTCCAGACACACACTCTGGAATGACAGCATTACACCAGGCTTACCGACCGGCCTTTCGTAGGTCTGGCTTTTCCAAGCATTAGCAGGAATCTCTCTGGCAGATGCTGAAGGGCTGATCATGCATGGGGCGCATGTTCTTCCTGCTCTTCATATTCTCATCGAACTTTTCTCTTCAAACCATGACACTTGGCTAATGAGTATCATTTACATTTCCATATATAACATTTGCTATTTCTGAGGCACAGCTATGAAAGTAACTCTTTATCAAATCTACAAGAGAAGTACACAAGAAAACAGCACAAGAAAGACCAGGGTAGGGGTAAGGAGGGAAAGAATGATGCCTTCTAGGTGGGCAAAAGTGCTGACAAGAACAATCTTCCCCCTTAATCAACTTATTTACCTTCTTGAAAGCTCAAGCTGACAGACCGCCTGAACTGGAGCAGCCTGGGAGCTGACAGCCCTCAGTGTCCGCTGCAGTAAATTCTTCCCTGGCTCTGCTGATGGAGATAGAGGGAGGTGCTAGCCTTCCATAACAAAGGATAAATGGCAATACCCACCGCTTCTTTCTACTCTGCAACCGAGCTGCTCATACGCAGTACTTAGATTACAAAGTTGGTGCTATTAAAATAAAATGGCTTGCTCCTTTTTTTTTTTTTTTTATTTTCTCCCTAAGGTGAACAATGGCTATAAAAAAGCCATATATTTCCTAATAAATACTAAGCTGTGCTAGAATCAGATAACTGAGTTTATGCTAAGTTCTAAAATGCATTTTTTGGCAACAAATAGTCATTCAAATATCAATAAACACAGTGCACTTTATCACCATCCTGCTGGGTTTTCAGCTGGCAAAAGAGCCAGTTTTATTATGTGTCTTCAATTCCCAATTTCTCAGTGCCCTGCTGCTGCTATTCCCATTCTCCCCTCACCTCAGAGAAGGTTTCTGAGGTGCACACGTGTTGCTACTGAAACAGCTCTGCTCCCTTGTACTGTTTCAGTTGTCGCTCAGCAGATAAGCTCCTGCTCACTGTATCACAGATGTGGTCTGGGGACAAAGAACGGGATACTATGAACAGTTCCTCCTGTCCTGAAAACAGTGATATAACTAGTAGTAAGTCCATGGTGTGGTTCCACTTTGGTAGCCATGGATTTAATTATACACTCCATAAGGACACAGCTTTTAGTATATGCATAAAATGCAGTACACAGCCTTTTACTACATGTCTGTAACTGCTGCAAGGCAAGAAACATAGTTCAGGGAGCAGAGCACAAGGGAAGAAGGTGATACCAAAGTAATATCTAAGTAGCAAACAGGAGGCAGAGCCAGGGAACAAGACCTCTCCAGTTCACAGTGCTGCATTGAGATCAGCACAATATATAGGACGCCGTGCAAATGTTGATTAGAAGCAGAACGTAGCTTCTGTTTCTGCAAAATCCCCTGATGCTACCTGAGAGCGAGCTGAGAATCTGCTTGTTTTGCATAATGCAGGTGATCAGCAGAGGAAAGATGCTGGAAAACCTACTCTGATCCTCTGCTGTGTCAATGGTGAGTGCCTCCTGCAGTCAGCAGCTACCCCAGCAACCCTCAGGAGAGCACACCTCTCACTTTTCACCAATGGACCTGTGACAGCTCCCTTGCTACTACCTTTAACTCCCGAGTCTTAGCGTGGCAGCTCCTGAAAGAGGATTGCCTTGGTTTCCTTTTGGGGAGCACTCAACCTTCTCACTGCAGGAGAACGGCTCCCGCTCACCAGCACAAAGCAGCTGCTTTCCACCAGCCCTCCCTCCCAAGACACTGGTGCTAGGCCCGTGCTGCCCCGGAGCTCCTGCCATCCATGGTTCTTGCCCTGGAAATCATTCCCTGAGCAGTCAACACATCGACCAGCTCTCACCCCTGGTCCTTCATGAGCTGAGGGGCTGTGTTGACACTGCTGGCACTGGCACAGGTTCTGCACAGCCAGGAAACCACAGGCATTTATTGGATTTTTTTTCACTTAGTATTAGAACAGCATAAAGCACTGTTGCGTCGATTTTTTTTCACATAGTATTAGCTGGCACCGGCACAGGTTCTGCACAGCCAGGAAACCACAGGCATTTATTGGATTTTTTTTCACTTGGCTAGATAGTATTAGAACAGCATAAAGCACTGTTGCGTCGATTACTTCTCATAAACATATTTCTTCTATGTGAGAAGCCTCAGGTCCTAGGAATTTCAGCTATGGCTGATTTTGTGGCATTGGCCTTTTCTCCTCATCCTAACGGCTGCTTCTAAGTGAAGGTTAGTTCACAACCTGCAGGCAAAGACACAATGTTGGCTCTAACACAGCCCCATCATCTTGAAAGTTAGGATCAGAGCTGCCCATGGCAGGGTTTGCAAGTCACTCCCCACACCCTGCAGTCAGGTAGTGCTCAGCTGTAACTACAAGGGCAAGCTGTCTTAGGAGTCAGAAACATGAAACACTACTAACAGCACTTACCATTTACTTGCTAGGCAGGTACAGTATCACAGGGATGCTCTACACACAGCACGGTGGAGAGCAACGCTGTAGGAAACCTTGTCAGTGATGCTGTCATCACGGACACGGCTACATTCAACTCCTAAGTGCTCCTACATTCACACAACTCTCAGTTGTAGGTTCCCAATTTCAGCAGATTTGATGTCCATTTATTAGGTACTATGACACAACATATGACTCCTACCATTCCTTGGGGATTTGTTTCATTTAAGAGAGAGATATTTTAACTGTCCTGCTTGTTAACCTGTCTCGTCTGCCACAGCCAACCTCTGGCATGAGCTGCTCAAGGACAGACAGACAAGGAGAGCTCAGGAGGCTGCAGGGCTCTGCTCAAGGGCAGGAGGTGAGGGAGAGCAGCAGGTTTGTGAGCAGCAGAAAGCACGGCTGCTGGTTTGCCCTTGTGCTTCCTGGATGGGATTTTTCTCAAAACTAACAATGTGGTGAAGCTGGAGCTGCAGCAGATCCCTACAGGGAAGCACTGATTTGGGTCCCTGCCATCTACGCTACCGATGATTTTCCCAATCCTTGCTGGAACATAGCGTCATTGGAAACTCCACCTGACTGACAAATCAAACAATGAAAGTTAAAAGGGAAGGCAACTGAGTAACAGGTACACACATCCCTTGAAAGTTGAAGAAACCTGTCTGTAAAGGCACTGGGTAAGGGAGACAACTGAAGAAACAACAAGGTTATCCATCTGTTTACCTTCTCCATCCTCATATTGAAGCCAGAAGCCAACACGTACTGGAGTGAGCTGACTCAAGATCATTTATGATTTTGACCTTCAGCTTGGAGTGAAATTCAAGCAGTGGAGACACCATGCTAATGATGCAAGAATATTAAATCTGCAAAACAAATCTCCTTGGGACAATGAGGATCAGCAAAGCCCAGAAAGCTACCAAAACTAGGTGTGGATAACCCTGGTCAGGGCTCTGAACAACTTGCAGTGTTGATGGTGACATGATGATGGGATGGAGGTCATTCCACACTTCTCCAGACAGCATAAGGCTGGAGAAACAAGGCAGGACCAGGAAGAGGAAGACTCTGAAGGCAGCAGGCCCCTGCCTTAAGCACGCTCCGGAGTACTGAAGGGAGAGTGGCCAGACGTGGGTCTCCTGGGTCCTGATGAAATGTGTGCCAGCCCACCCGCAGCGTAACGCCTGGGACAGGACTGGCCCAGGGATCCAGGGTGTCCCCAAGCTGACACTAAATGCTACAGGCCCAGCAGGGAAAGGTAGAACCACCGTGGCCGAACGTGGCACAAGATGGCAACTCAACATTTTACACAAGTCAAGGGCAGAGACAGAGAAAGCACCAACTCTGGAGCCACAACATCAGCACAGGAAGAAAATTATTACTTCCAGTATTCATCTGGCACTTCCAACCCTCAAATTCTAGATTTACTCGGCCACGTTTAAAAAACATTGACTATAAATGATGTCAGCGTCACTGACTGACCAGAAAAATTTAAATAAAAGAGCCCTAAATTGCATCTTTTGGGTAAATATGTATTTATACAGTTTGGAAAGAAAAGCCTTGTTGGACAGCAGCAGCGACACCAGAGCTGATCTTGTTTATAATGCAAATTGTGTAATTTGGGACACGCATTATGTGTGGTAAAAATGCAAAGTAAAATCCATGTGAAATGCTGTTAAATTGCAGTAGCCACTTTTGAAAGTATAATTTCTCCAGCATTCACTTTTTTTTTTCAGTTAAAAAAATTAATTAAACAGTATTCAGAACATTTGTCGTATCTCACTTGTTGGATGAAGATACTTCTGAGCTACAGGGACACAAAAATGGCAATAGAAACTGGGAAATTACTAATTGCCTTCTTTTTTAAAAAATCACATACAATTTAAATATAGGCATCTCATATTTCCAATAAGCCAAGCATTTTTAATTCTAATCAGTTTGATCTCAATTGCATTACAGGATCATCTTTTCCAACTCCCAGCCGCTGGCAGGATATTTATGTTGAGAAAACAAAGCCACAGAGATCATCCAACAGTAACAAACTCCAGTCTGAAGCAGAGTTGTGCTCTGTGGGTCAGACCCACACAAGCTGGGCCTTGAACAGGGATTGAGAGGGATGAAGGACCAGTTACGACCTCCCTAATGGGACGGTTTGGCTGGCCTTAGCGGGAGTCTCACAGCTGCTCCAGATCTTTACTGTAAATCTGCATGTTTCAGCTCCATTTCCACATGTCCTGTTGAAGGAGCTTCCAAGGCCAATGACTAACAGTGTCCATGACACATGGTGGTTGCACATTTTTCCTATCATTACTCAACAACCTCTGGGCCTTTCCATACTCATCACTGCTGTGTCTCCTACAATGTGTGTGTGTGGGGGGGGTTGTCTTCTCCCTTCCTCCTGAAATTGCAGATTTAATCCCTAAATTTGCAGATCCTTAAAAACAACATATAGTTTCTTCCTGGGGATCCAGAGGTTCACTCTGTGCTTCTCCTTGCAATGTTAGCTTTGCGAGGCTGCTCTCCTTAGAGAGACAGTAGAGGAGGTGCTTCCCAAGCAAAGCAGCTTGCTGGCCACAGCATGGGAAGGAATATCCGAGGAAAACGAAGGGCAAGTCAGTGAAAATAGTATGTTTCCACTGCAGTGCCACTCCAGACCACCTGACGTTTAGGAATGTAATTCTGCATTGCCAAAGCTGAGCTGGCACTCGGGCCCAGGCAGCTCTCAGCTGTACCTGTCCTTCCTGCCTGACAAAACCAAAGGTCTGTCACGGCCCAGGTCACCTCTGCAGCCACACGTAACCAGGGGCCAGCAGCCCTCCTGGGTGGTACCAATTCCCACAGCCGAGCCAGGGGATGGAAACAGGGTCCTTGGCAGCGAGCCCTAACCCAGCTCCAGGGCCAATGAGTAACCCGAGGCAGGCCACCCGGGCACGTGCCCCAGCCACCCGCGCCCCAGCCCAGGCCCCATCGCGCGCGGGGGAGCGAGAGCACCCACAGCCTTTAACAACCTTTGGACCGTGCCCAGTATGACGTGCTAGCACTCCTGGAGGTTATGGCAGAGAAAGCATTATTTAAGCCTGGCTACTTTATTATTTTCCCAGCGGCATGTCAAACAATAACCCCTGAAGTGGTGAAGCCAAGCCATAGTCTTTGTCAGATTAACCTTCCTAGAGGCCTTCTAAAATCAATTGCAAATGTTAGCTCAGAAGAACCAGGCAGATAAAAAGCAGTTTCTACACGATACCCTCTCTCCCCCCCGCAACTTTCATTTCAAGTTGCAAAACCAATCCACAGCCCCATTACAAATCAGATCTGAAAAAATGCTGCTTGATTATTTTTTAAAGAGCTCAAACTAGGTCACCAAAAATAGAGTCTCTAATGGGCTAAATGGGGAAAATGACTGCTCAAAATTAACAAGTTCCTGGGCTCCAGGACTACACAAAAGCTTTTGGAGTAGATTGCTTGCAACTACACAAACTGTATCCTCTGCCACATGCGGCACAAACCCAGCCTGCCAGATGCTAAGTGATCGTTTGTGCAAAGTGTAAAGTAGTTTTCAAAAAACCATAAAGGAATTTTTATTCTTAGAAAATAACTCTCCAGCTTCTTTTCCCTTCATCAGAAGCGCTTTATAAACACGGCTCCCAAGGCTGGCTGGCTGGGTGTCACAATCCGGTCAGCTCATCCCGGCAGCCACAAAGCAGAGGCTTTCAGCTCCTGGTGCTGCTCCCAGACTGTCTTCAAGCTCATGGCAGGAGACAGCGTTCGGCCGCTGGACCAACAGACCCACCAAAAAGTTCCCATAAGAACTCATCTCCCCAGGCAACAAGGGGTAATATGGGGCAATTTTGCTGGGTAGCTCTACTCAGAAGCCCCCATTAAATGGTTAGCAAGCTCTACAAGGCTGTCTGCTGACCCACCACGCTGAAAGCCACAGAAGTCAGAACACAGGGAAACATTTGCCTTATTTTCAAAACCAGCATACTGTCAAAAGAAATGTCCTCCAGCCAGTGACCAGTAAGAGCCAATAACCATACATCAAGATATTACAGAAGCACCAGTAAATACTGATGCATGGTATTCACTGCCATCTTGTGCTACCTACCATGGCATCAGGGTTTCCATAACCCACAGCAATGCACATGCAAACCCTAGGATCTGGAGAATTACAGTGCTGCTTTTTCTCAGAGCCATCATTTGACACCACCTCCACCCCCCCAACACCTAAACCACTGGCCAAGCCCTAGAAGAACAAGCAGGTCTGAAGAGTACCTACCCTGGGCATGACACACTATCACACTCCCTCTCCCAAAACCAAAGGATAGACAGCACATCACCTCATCTGCTTGCAGCATTGCCTGTGGCCCCATGCTTAAATCCAGCAATATTTTCAAGGGAGCTAGAGTAATGGGAGACATCCTACTCTGGGGACAATCTCTGGCCCCCATTTTGCTAGTACCTCTGTGATGATATGCGTCATTGTAGCTCTCCTAGCTTGCTTCTCTCCATCCTAATCTAATTTAATGCAGAAAACGATGACATGGGCTCTCAAAGTCATGGTGCGTAAAGCCCTGATATTAATAATAACGAAATGTTATGTACCCCAATTGCTTTCTCCCAAGAACCTTCCATCTTCTGAACAAACATTTCCATGGATAAAAGCAATTTCTGCCAGACTCATGGAAACAGACAGCAAAAACATCCTTCTGGGAAGTACATAGAGGCCACAGTAGTAAACAGATGTGCTCATGTTTTGGACATGAGTCACCCTCTGCACAAAGCTCATGAAAAATCTATCAAAGACAAGGATGACCTTCCTCTCGGAAGAGACTGCTTCAGATATACCTTTTGGAGACAGTCTAGCGAGCAAATGTCTGAAACCAGGAAGCTGATGCAATACTTTATAGCCCCACCTTTGCCAAGTGCTAACTCAAAACATTTCATCTCTACCTGTTTCCTCCCTGTAAGATGAGGATTTTGCCTAACACCTGAGACTCTTGGATAAGGGATGCTTCAGGACATGCCAAGTAGGATCCTGACTCTTCCACAGCAGCCCACTGTCACCTACATTGGGCCTCTGACTTGTAGATTTTCCAGGCTGAGTGTTTGCTCAAAAGCACCAACAGAGCTGATTGGATTTGCTCTGCATTTCATTTTTGCTACACATGCCTAGTGGATTACATCTCTCACAGAAACGTCACTTCCCTGCAGACAGTGACCTTTGAAAAAAGAAGCATTACAAAACGAAAAAAATCTATAATTAAAGCTGAGCCACATGTTGAAGAGAACTCCATCCCTTCAGATTTTCCACCTACACAACAAGCACCTTACTGCACTTGTCTTCTTACATTACTCTACTTGACATGATGGAACAAGACATTGATAATAACATAATGTGAAGTGTAAAACAAAATGAGAAAGCTTTAAACATATCTTTCTTCCAAAAGGCTTTTTTTTTTCTGTGGAAGGTGCAGATCTCAGGGTATTGAGACACCAAGAGGTTTCCCACTTCTGGGTAGGTGGCATGAAAACAGCCCGGGTAAGCAATGAGGGAAATGTGTTGCTCTCCAGTCTCATCTCAGGGGTGGCAATGAAGTGACAGACTGTGGTGATACCCAACAGTGAGTCCAAACTAATTTGTTTATTAACAGCCTTGAAGCTGGTTTTGGGAGGATGGGCAAGGAAGAAGGCACATATCTTCACCCCACACCGACTGCTGGCATCTATGCCTAACATCCATGCTGAAGATGAGGAAGACTGCGGTACAGCAGCTGCTGCTGGTACAGACTCTTCCACCTGGCAGTGGAAAAGGGATGGGGACGTGTGCGGGTGAGACTTGCTTTGGTCTTTTTATAAAGGCTATGGAATTCAAAATGCACTGAAAAGGACATGATTTGGCTATTGATTTTAAGGCACATCACCAAAATCCATGCCTGTTAGTTCACGACACAATAATAACAATTCCGTGTTATTAAAATTATACCAGTATGTTTTACACTGATATGGCCACAGATTTTTTTTCTTCAATCCCCTCAGTGCAGTCAGCTGCCTGGGCTGCATGGCGTGTAGGAGTCTGGACAGACTTTCCCCACAGCAAACATGAGTGTGGCTTTTCAGCGTGGGCAGCCTACTGCAGAGGTCTGCACAAATTCATCAAGGGTTAGTGTGATACAGTTCCACCAAAAATGTCCGTGGGATTAACATAGTTTAGCCTGTAGGCACTCAGGGCATTTCAGCACACTTGTATCTGTGTGTGAATACTGTTTAGCTGGCATTCATCTTCTTCTGTATGTGGTCGTAGGTGTTTGTACAGGAGGAGATGAATTTGACAGGGCCACAGCCTAAAGACGTTTCAAGCACATCTCCCACTGATATCAGAGGGCATTGTTGGCATTTTAAGATTTTCACTCAAAGATCTCTCTGTCTTTGTGTAAGACCAACACCTTTCAACACAGACTGCAATATCCTTGTTGTGTAAAGGACTTCTTAAGCTTTATAAGCAACAGGAGCTCATGGATGGGATACAGGAAGCCTAAGAGAAGACGAATGGTGGGGATCAGGTGAGGATTCAAATCCTCATTCATTAGGACAGGGAGGGAGGGTACAGACACCAAATTGTCCCCATCTTAGCTCCTTTCTCTTCTTCCATCTTCCAAACAGCATTTCCCTTCTCTTAAGCAAAAGGACCCCAAATATCCTCCAGGTAAAGGTTTTGCACAAAAGCTGCACCTTAAAACCTTGCTGCAGACTTGTGGCACAGTGAAATCACAGCTCCTCCATCAAGCTTCAGCAAAAATTGTGATTTATACTCTGATTTTACACTAGTAGTTACAGGAAGCATTACTGAGCCCAGGCAACCAGCCTGTTGTAACCAGGTTAAGGGCATAGCTCTTACAGAGGAAGATGGACTCGAGCTTAGTCAGCTGAAGCACAAAACTCACCTAGTAATTCCACACGTGGTTGTTGAACTGGTCATAACTAAATTTTGCAAAGATCTAGAATCAGGAATTATGAATCAAAGTGCTCCTAAACTGCACACCAGGACTCATACTTCAGATGGGGACCCCATAAATACATAACAGTATCAGAACTGCTTGTGAGATGCAGGGCACGGTAAATGCAGCAATTACTCTATTCTGTCAGCTAGATGAAAAATGAGCAAATTTTCTTTTGCCCCCAAGTAGGGGAGAGGGCTTTAGGAGACGGCAGGCTGCAGAGGGCAAGGCAAGGACTGGGGCAGCCAGGACAGGGTCAGTAATCACCGAATGCCTTCCAGCCATTTCATCATTCAGTGCTTTGAAACAAGCTATTTTGAACACTTGAAACATGCAAATTTTTACCATGTGGCAACACGGACAAGTGCTCACTGAACACTTGTGAGCTCTGCCTCTACAGCTGTGCAGTGAAGTTATACTTTAAAGTCTCAAAGGAAAGACATGGGAAGGGTGACAGTGCTTTCATTAGCCATTTTACTCGCAGGAATACTCATCAATAGCTGCACAGTCAGTTTTGAACTTGAGCAAAGCATGTTCTTTCCATAAAGGAATAAATAAATTAGCTTTTCCGTCAATGCCTCTTGTTTTCTCACTTGACAAAGAGTAGTTTTTCATTACTTGGATTGCTTTGTGCATTAGTCAGTTAAGTCCCAAATGTTAAATTCTGCTCATGAGTTTGAAAAATTCAGTCCAGATTTTGCAGCCTTTTTTTTTTCTTTTTTGTCAGAACAGAAATACTCTTTCGTGTGGCTGTATCAGGCACACACATTACAGCACTCTCCCATCTCCCTGCAAAAACCACCCGCACTCTGGAAGGCCCGTATCCATTTTTGCTGGCTGCTGTCATTAAGCAGCAAGCAAATAATTTGATAATAAAATACCAGCATCCAAAACACCTGCATGTTTCTGTCACACATCAGACATCCCCATCCTTTTCAAGAGAGCAGTACAACATCTTCCTTTCTAATGCAAACTTCCACCCACCCACATACCATGCATAATTACTCAAAAGCAAACGCAGTGGATTAATTATGCCTCTGATGTTCTCCAGGTTTTGTTCTCACCATTATCCAATTCTGAAAGATTGGCATCCCTACATTTGCAGAAGCCTCTTTCAGCGGACGGCTGCGTCTGTCAGATGGTGGGGAAGGCAGAAACACAGGCAGAAACACCACAACTGCCAGCAGAGCAGTGCTCAGTTAGGTCACCATGAGATCCTGCCCTGAATTTTTGCATGCCAGCTCTTCAACCATGTTCCTACTGAAAAAGTTCAGCAGAACTCTCTTCTTTTGGGTCTCTTCTCCCAAGTAACAAGCGATAGGACTCGAGAAAATGGGCTTAAGTTGTGCCAGGGGAGGTTTAGATTGGATATTAGGAAGAACTTGTTTCCTGAAAGAGCGATGAGGCATTGGAACAGGCTGCCCAGGGGTGTGGTGGAGTCACCAGCCCCAGAGGGGTTCAAAAATTGCGTGAACATGGCACTTTGGAACATGGTTTAGTGGTCATGGTTTAGTGTTGGCTTGACGGTTGGACTTGATGACCTTGAAGCCCTTTTCCAACCTTAATGATTCTACTAAACTATTTTCTTTTTTTTATTTTCTTTCTTCCTCTTAGAAACCTGACTAGTCCAAGATTAGGACCGAAACTACTCCGAGTTTAAATAGCAATGCAGAATATAAAGACAACACATTTTCGATTAAGGAGATGGTGAAATAGTCAAGATGGAGGCCCTTTAAAGCACCCCTTTAAGCACAATAACCTAAACACTAAAAAACAGTGACTTTTTTCTTTAAATTAAGGTGAAAATCATCTCCGAAATATGTAGATAGCTAGTAAAAAACCTACAGCTACTACTGTCCTTTTCAACTTCATTCATGAACACCAAAATCCCTCTTCTTCGCAGAGAAGCTTCTGCTTTCATGTCTTTGCCCTGGGCTCTATTTTTTTAATAAAAATCACAGTAATTCAATCACAGTGTTGAACTGTTTGGGGCTTCATTTCCTATTAAAGACTAACTTTGGAGTTTTGCCATAATTTTGCTGTGTCTACAGTTTATCTGATTTTTATCGACGCCTTTAATTAAAATGACTTGCAGTACAAAACTAATTGATTTTGTGATAAAATAATTAATAGCAATTAATTCTTTTTTGGATTAATTAGCATATGTAATTTTTCCTGCAGCTGTCATTCTCTGTCTCTGGGAAGCCACGGCCTTAGGGCAGCCGAGGTAAAACAGCAAAGTTACTTTATCCAGATGTTCACAGAGGATGCTCCTCCCCTCCCTTCATCCCAGTGCCTCTGCCAAACACTCTTTGGTATTCTGAGCGCTCCTTCATCAGCCCCAAATAGCATCCAGTGACTACCAGGCAAGTTACCCAAATTCTCTCTAAAAGAAATGGCGAGGAGTTTCACGGTGGCATTGCCCAGGAAATGCTAAGACGGTGTATTTTAATTAACCTTTCATAAATTATAATTGTATGCTGAATGACAGCTCTGTACGCACACTATGAAATGAAAGAATTTTTCCCCATTCCCAGCACCTTCCTCTCTCCCAGCCCTTCACTTTGGCATATCCAGTGCAAGCCCCACATCACCTAAGGGTTCTTCCAAAGAGAGCTCATACAGTGCAAACTCACATCAAGAGCTCACTCCTTCCTACAGGCCTAAAACGATCTGGGGCCTTATGTCTTATTTTCAGAGCGAACTCTCCAACGACAACTCACATAAGCTTTGGCTTCCAGCTAAACTCGAGAGCCCAGCTCCTCTCGAAACCAGAGCCCGTCCGTGCCGTGGAGGCGCGAGGGCGGGCGGGCAGGAGGAGATGTGCCTGCACACTGCGTGATGCCCAACGCCAACAACCTTCACGAAGCCATTCTGCCAGAGCTCCAAATCCTGCAGGCTGTGAAGCAGCCACCACAGTGCAGACAGCCTACAAACACCGGGTGAGCAAAGTGCTGTGGGACCATATGCCACTTCTTCATGCAGTGTCAAACACAGGCAGCAGACCCTGGCACAGCAAATGCTTGAGGAATGTGAGTTTCCCCTTTGAAAATCTTTTTCTGGGGAAGCAACCGAGAGAGGTTTTGCTCCTGGTAGGTGTGAAGTGGAGCAGAACAGGTTTTATAGTCCTTGCTACCTAGAAGTATGCATCCTAAGCAATCTTCTGGATTATGCAAAACCACCAAGGAACTACCATCTAGGAACCACTATGCATCCCACCATAAAGCTTCTAAACTAGTAACACATTGAAGAAGGAAAGAAGGTGACCTGAAGGTGCAGAACAGTCCTTGACCTCTGCAGCTGCTGGTGGAAGGAATTAAATCCCTCACCAGGTCTGGCGGGAACTGCCCTACCCCAGTGCAAGACAAGACATTGCCATGGAGGCTGCATTGGGCTGAAAATGTGGAGGATGGGGAATAAATGCACTTGGTGCCCTGGCAGCAGCCACTTATTTGGAGAGATCTCCAGCAAGGCTGTGATCCCCTCACCGATGGCATCCAAATCCAACCCCTGGACAAATTACTGACCTGGCAGTGCATGATGAAGCAAGACACGTAAAAGCAAAGCAAATCAAATGCCCAATTTAGTTCCCATGATCAGGACATCAGAAAGCTTTATGCGCAAACATTTTCCTTTCAGCTGTTCTTCTACCTTTCTAACCATTTTTTTCTAACAAATTTTTGTCTAAACATTTTTCATCAAATTGCTACTTGTTTCATTTCCAATGCAGACATAGTTTGATCTGTCTCCTAGATCTAGAGCTGCCTTCAACCAATCCTGTGAGCTTCTGACACCCCAAAGGTAAATCATAACCACTCTGGGAATTGTTTTTCATAACAGCTCAGTTCTTTCCACAAAACTTCTTAATCCCCTTTTTGAGTGCTCTTCTCAAAACGTCCTCATGCTTGTGTCCAGAGTTCAGCAGCTGGTACCAGCTCCCTTGGACATTCAGATGTTTTTAGAAGGTTATCTCCCCCAGAAAACCACTTGTTATCTGCAGAATAGCTGCCTTGGAGGACTTCAGCACTGGTCCCTGGTTTATTACACAGGACTTAAGAGCCCAAAGGATTTGCTTCATGTTTTAGGTAGGCATAACCTTGAATTTAGGGCACATTTGAATTAAGACACCACAAAAGCAAGTGGTTTGATAGAAAATCCATTGCATTTCATTGCACAAGTTTCATATTTTTTCACTACTTCCATCAACTCTCTTTGGAGGACGTACAAAAGCCCTAGAGCCTGGCACCATGTGGTCTCCTGTCGTTTTGATGTGGGAATGAATGATGATTTCACTTTGCATTTCTTACTTGTTTCTGCTCAGTTTTGACTCCCTCCTAAATATTCCTCCAAACAATAAAGATGAATAAAATCTGTTCCTGCTTTGTTACTTTTTATGTAAAACAGGGTGAGAGTGATAGAAACCTCATACCTTGAACTGCAGCAACCATGTCACAGTTGTTGAGCCCTGAAATGACAGTCACAGCTTTCCTTAAGGAGAGAAAAGCAAGCAAGATGGGTTTCAAGCTTTGTCCCAAAAATGCTCCAGTGACCAAAGCCTAGCTTCCTTGACAGTGCCTCTTTCTCTTCCTTTAATCTTTTTATTTAACTGATAATATTTATTTTGTCATTTTTTTTTTTTCTTTTGCAGTAAATTTGGAAATCCTGAAGGAAAAGAAGAATGTTTTGGTCGACCTCAGGTTGAAATATTTCTGATGAGCTGACTGGAATACCCTGGTTGACTTCGGTTTCTCCTTAACTTGCCAACATGTTGCTTCATGGCATTTATGATTTATAGCTTTCCTAATTTTTAAGATGAACTTGCAACTCAGACAACATCACAGTGCAGCTGGTACCATCACACCTCACAACACAATTCACTTTGTCTTGCCAATCCACTTCTGCCTGGGCATTTCATTCTGCTGAATTTCTGGATATTTTAACTTGTCATTCCAAATCAGGATTACCATAAATGTTGAAAAAGCAGAATTTTCCCCGTAAGGCAGAAGCATCAATGCTGCATTTAGCCTTGCAGTTTACGTTGCTGCTGCTAGCGGAGAAGTCTGCTGCTGCTCTTCAAGAGCTCATTATCCAAAATCATTTGGCAATCCACACCTAAAATAAAAATAAAACCCAAAATAACCCTGCCAAGATTGAATGACCAATGAATTGAAAGAAAAAAGCCATTTGGTCTCACTGACCCTGCAGCTAGCGAAAATCAACATCAAGGTGATGGCAGGAGGAATGAGTTGTGACAAGATGAGAAAGTACCTCTACCTTAGTTATAAAAGAAAATCTATGAAACGCTCAAGGAGATAAACAAAATCTGCTTCACGCAAGAATTATCAAGGCCTTATTATGTCAAGAGAAAGAATAATTCTCTTCTCCTTTCCTCCCTTTGTCTGCCCTGACTGCTAAACATAAGGAAACACAAGCTACTGATGAACTGACCTGAATGGAGAGCTGGCCGGTTCAACAACCAGAAGTATTTTAACGGTAGTTAGACTGATCCAAAATAAATCTTTCCTTTTTCAGCTTTCCAAATTAGTCTTTAATGAGATTACGGGAAATGAACAGATTTTAGGCTCCTTCCATCAAGCAGAAATGGCATTAAAAAAGGAACCGTGGCAATTACACAGATGTTCTATCCTCCTCCCCTCACATAGCTCCCCAATCAACATACAACTTCACCAAAAACGTGGAATTACTCAACACAGCCACAATTACCATTACTGGGCCTTACAGTACCATCCTTCTTAAAGAAGGCTCTGGGCAAAGTCACCAGGGAGCCCCGGCCAAGGCCCAGGTGGATATTTCTAAACCTGTACCTCACACTGGCAGAGAAATAGCGCATCTTGAAAGAGGTGAGTACATCAGGAAGATGAAGTTTTGCACCAGACTGGTCGAAATAGATTGAAATAATTAAAAAGGGCTGGAGGGAGAAAGAGATTGAAAGCAATATAACAAGCCAAGGCACTGGATGTCACTGTTGATGGAACAAGACAAAGGCAGAACAGCTGTGCAAGGCGACGGGATTGCTACCAGCAAGCTGGAAACAACATAAAATTCACCCTTTGAATGTTAAGATTTAGGTTCGATACTACCAGGCAGCAACAAGTAAATGCCAGCCATTTATTTATGTCACCCTTCAATACGGAGTTTAATAGATGGATTTACAGAGAAAGTTTGGCAGATGTAGTTATGACAACTCTTTTAGGGGGAAAAAATAACATGCCTGGAGCTAACCCCTCCTGCACTCCGCTTCCCTGCCCATACAGGACCATTTAAAAAACAGGGTCTGTAATGTGGCAGATGATGCAGGGTATTTAGATCTACATTTACAGGCTCTAGAAGGTCTCCGAAATTTTAAGGCTGAAGCAATTTGAAAAGCTACTGAATTTCACATCCCAGGCTCAGGACGAGCCAGCCTGCAGGAGCACTGCTAGCAGTGACCATGCCCACGCCAGGCTGGTGGCGTTTGTGGGAACTTGTGCTTCAAGGTGCTCTGCAGCGTTTACATACTATATCAAAAAGACATATACTGAAATATAAATTTCAATTATGCATTTACGTGTGTGCTGGCACTTTCATCCCACACTCGACACCCCAAAATCCTTCCTGAATCATTGGTCCTGCACAAATCCAGCTCAGCCCTCACAGCCTCACAGCACCATCCCTGCAGGAGCTTCACCAGCCCTGGCAGCTTCCTCAGCCCAGCTCCAAGGCAGCACCAAGCCCTGCTCCTGACACCCTACAGCTGTCCCCAGCCATCCCATTTTCCTGCCAAATCCCTCAGCAAACACCTGGGGGACCCTGTGGGCCTTACTCTAGTCACGGCTGGGCTGATCTCAGAAAAACACCCTGAGGTGTTTGCTCTTAGCACTTCCCAAGATCCCTGTTATCCAGCCAAAGTCTGGTGATTGAGCACTAAACTTTGCACCCAGACCCCTCAGTCATTCTGCAAAACCTGTCTCATAGCCAAACTGCATTCCTTGACCAGGTGGGCTTTTCACAGGCCACGTTGATAGATTGGCACATTTACGGTACAGTAAATGCTCATGGCCACAAACCCTTCCCACAGCTACATAAACCCCACATGCCTATAGAGACCACACTCAAAGCATGGTAAATTCTGATAAACTGAATTCCTAACAGAGGACACAATTAAATATATGAGAGGTTCACAGGTTTTGTGAATCGTAACTGTGAGTTTGAGTCACCTTCATCTATTAAGTCAAGTTTTAAGAGTATTTGAATAATGGCAGAAAAAATTTTGAATATTAACAGTTACATGAGGGTTAGCACACAGAAACCTCCATTCAATGATGCATATGGTAAACAAAATTTCCTTAACAATTGATGAAAACGACTTTAAAAACAGTTCCAGTCACCTAGTGAGAGAATAGAAATCAAGGACAGCCTATGTAGATGGTAGCAAAGGCTGGTGTGATTGAACACACCTCTCCCAGCAAAACACAGTGAAATATCCCTCAAGGTAGTTCACTGCCAACTCATGGTACAGGAAATATTTCTCCAAAGTACAGTAGATGGCAAATTCTTGTAAATACTGTAAGTGTGTGAAGAATATGAAACTGGCCCATCAGCAATTCACTCACCACATCAGAAGCAGAAACCTCAGACCATTAGAAAATGATCACTTTAAATAAGCAAGTGCTTTACTTCACCTGTATTTAGCATAGTGAAGCATATACTCAAGTCCCACAAGCCAAAGACATGGAACCCACATGCTCTGAGTTAAACAGATGTCTAAAAGCTTTGCTGGATGGTCCTCTTGCCATGGAGTCCAGGCTGGAATGAACGGTTGACGTATCTATGAGATGGACTCCAGGTATGATCACTGATGTGACATAGTAACACAATGACAAATACATGCAGAAAAGACAATAATATGTAAAAAAAGGTGTTGGAAGACCTGAACATGTTTGGACAAGTTCCTGGTGATCTACACAATTATCTACTGCATCCCTTCTTTCTAAGCTACACAATTCATGCAGAATCCTTAGCTCCATGTGATGAAACGTATATGGACAGGAAACATTTGGGATCAAATTAATGAACCCTTGCAGAAGTACAAAAGCTCAAAACCCAAGAGTTCTGCACATCCTGCATTACACCTCCGGAGTTTCTTCCAGTAACATGTGGGAGCTGATGGCTGCACAGGCCAGCTGACATACTGCAACAGGAAAGTTCTTTCTACCTTCAGTAGAACTGTGAGCAAGAAAATCTTTTCTCAGTTCTGCTTTTTCAATTTCTGCACATGTATGTTCAAGCCTGCAATACAACCTGGAGCCTTACAAAGTGTGACTTCCAGCAGACTCCTGAGCCAGAGGAGGAATCTCCTGCAGCATTTCAAGAAGCCACATAAAGATCAGTAATTTTCAGCAGGGAGGTTAAAGCACCAAAGTTTCTGGCTCTAGAGAACATTTCTCTAGAAAAATAAACACATGAATCAGAAAGTACTGTGTCTTGTCAGAAATAAAGAGTTTATTTTGAATAGTATTAAAAAAGCCTATTACAGCTCCACACTGTACATTCCCAGAACCTCAGGGATGGGCCCCACCTCCAAGTGAGGACGCAATCCTGCTGTTTTAAACCAGTCGAGACTAGCATTTAAGTCCACAGCTCTTCATAAATGCCCCAAACTGTCTCTCAGCACTATCATTTCCTTCAGACTCTGCAAGGGTCACCGGCACAGACCAGGGAAATGTTCGCTGCCTGCAGGTTCTTTGAAATCTTCCAAGGCACTACATTTGCTCAATGAATTTTCTTATTGCCTATTTTTTGATCTATGGGAAAAGAAAGCTGCCTCAAATGTTTTGATATTAAGCATACAAAGACTGTTTATTCATGTCATTCTAGCACAGCTCTAAAGTCTTTGAATTTTTTCTTTATTTTTAACTATCGGATGCGGGGGGGAGAACCACCAACAAACAGATTTATGAGGCTGGCATAGATTCAAAGCCAAAGTTGATCAGAAAAAAAGCTTTGAATACTAGACACAATAACTGAGACAGTCCTGTTAGGCTTTAGATAGATGTGGTCTTCCCTGAAGCCATGAAGTCCTGCTGGAGAAACTTCAGCTTGTCATACCCTTTTAAGAAGTATCCAAAGGCTCCCCAAGGCCACATCTCTTTGTAGTGATTTGAGTGCATCATCCATGCTAAGCGTTATCATCTTCCCCATGCCTCAAACTTGAGCTACTTGAAGGTTATCTCAGTGAAGCAAGAGAAGCCCTCGGACATGAACACCAAACTGGAGAGCAAATGACTTCTCCAGGATGCACCTTATGAAACTTTGCAGCAAGTCACATCAGGAGCAGTCAACTCTCCTGTTCCAGTTTTAGGGCAAGCGCGAGCTCTCCTAAACAACGAGAGTCACTTCAGTATTAAGCTCTCTCCACGTGCCCAAAATTAGCTGCAGCCAATGAGTAACCCATGAGCAAGAGCTGAGTTCATTTGTATTGATTTATCATCACATATAACAAGTCCTGACCCAGACCCACTGCAGCAGCCTACCTGTTGCTGACACAGCACCATGTACCTTTTCCCTGGTCTTGCCTTAAAGTCTAGAAGCACTTTTCTTTGGAAAAGAGCAGCTTTGATTTTGATCACAAACGTCTTCTGATTCACTGCCGCTTCTCACAGCCTCCTGAATTCTTCATTAGTTTGCAAAACAAATATGGGTAACTACATTTTATTTTATTCATAGACTTGTTAACTTATTACAAGAGTATAAAAATGAACGTTGGCAGTCAGAGCTATACCCTGAGATCGCTCCAAGTCATACACTTTCTCTAGGTCTTGAGGTTTTTTTAAAGGAGTGAAACAAGCAAAAAGTTTCTCTTCCCATTTACCTCTCAAAGGTCTCACCTGAAAGCCTGTAGTTGTGCCCACATTCAAGCCCCGACTGAAGTACTATCATGACCAGATGTTTTCTGTTCACCTCAGTGTATTGCTTCCAAATACAAGATAAATAATCTCACTTTTCAGGATCCTCCTGAGAAGTTTGGCTTGAGCACAAATTAGGAAGGCCTGGTCTTCCCTTGCCTGACATTTGTCCAACTTTGGTATGGTTCTGGCGTAGCTAAAGGATCTCCTGGGGCCCTTTCAGAGACTTGCTCACTGTTTGCTATGCTCAGAGCACAAACACAAAAGGCAGCTCTTGTGCTTCCACAAGCAAAAAAAGGTGTTGAAAAGCTGAACGTGTTGGTTCAACCAAAATGAAAATCCAATACAGTTTAGGGATTTTCAGCCCAGATACAAAGCCACTTAACTGCCTGCCCGGGCAAAGGGAAATAAAGTCGGTGACGCAGAAATATTTCCTAAAATACTGTCTGATCAGCCACGGGTACTGAAAAGCTGATAGCTCCTGCTTGTGCTGAGCTCTGGGTTGTCACTACAGCCAAGCAGGCAGAGGCCAATGCAGCTGGGATGTGGCACAGGACATGCAAAAGATGTACCTGTGTGAGCCCTGCGGAACCCTCCTCTGCCTAGAAACACATATGCTTAGTTTTGCACTGTCAAAGCCAGCCAACACAACAGGGACAGTAAATGGAAAATCAGGCAGCTTTTCAAAACATGAAACGTAGTCACACACCTTGACACAGAATCTGAGCAACAACAATAAAACCCCTGACACGTCCAGCCGGCACTTGCTACCCCCTACCAAACGGTGGCACAGCTCTTCACAAATGCCTGCTCGAGCCCACGGGTCAGTAGAGTTGGCCCCTGAGGAGAGCACAGGCTAATGCAGCCCGTGCCCTCTCCAGCAGTCCTGCAGTTTTAAGCCAAGGGCAAGTCCCTGCAGCCACCTGAGGACTTGTTTTGCCAAATTTGTGGAAAACTGGAAGAAGCAAAGTTGACTGCCCCAGCCTCCGAGGCACGGCTGGCGGCTCCGACAACCCAAGCCCATAAAAGACCAGCTGCTCCCATGGGCTCCAGGGACGAGGGCTGTGTCTGAGCTGACATTTGGCTTGGCCCCTGTGAAACAGGGCTGCCTTGATTAGGTCTGCACTGACCAGAGCAGCCTTCTGAGACCAGGCAAGAAATAACATCTAAACCACTTGCACAGTTAAAGCACACTGTGCAACTATTTGCTGGTGGCTTGGTAAGTAAGCTCTTACTTTTTATTTTGTTTTATCATAGGGATGTAAGAGATCTAATGCACAAAGAAAGTGTATCTAAAATAAGACTTATAAGATATTTAATCTATAGCTCACTTTGTCATAGGCTGATTTATCCCCCATATCAGAACGCAGCTTTTGCCCTGCGAGTGTCCACTGGAATAAGATTTTTGAGTAAGCCCATGGATTCTAAGGATGCAAATTGATTAAAGAATCAGCTGAAGTAGCAGTAGGCACAAAAACGCCACAAAATTTAAAACGAATTAGAAGAGCCGCCTAGAAATGGGATATTTTGAGGGATATTCAAACTGCCTAACACAAGCTAACGTAGCTGGTCTGAATCTTTCCCCAAAGGAACGCAACCTCCTAACCCAGGAACATCATCAAGCCATCTGAATTTGCTATTGCTGGTACCTTTTACCCTCCTTCTTGTGGTACATGGCAAAGTAGATGTCCCAGGACCCTCCTTCAGCTAAATCATTAACAGATTTGATACAAACATTGATGCAAGGAACTGTGAACTAGTTTTAGAAAAAATCCACAACCCATTACTTAAAGGTTTTTTTCCATAGCTAAACAACAGAGTTTTTGAATTAACATTTCTATTACTCTCTGGGGTAAAACTTTGCCTGCCTTGGAATTTAAAAAAGAAAATAAAAATCACTAGAAAAAGTTTTTTTTCTTTTTATTTTTTTTGGCTTTAAAAACCTGGGGAGATTTGAGCAGTCAATTTTTCACTTTTCGTATTTTTTTCATGGTTTGGTTGGGCTTTTTTTTGTGGGAGGAAGGAGACTTAGACTTTGCAGACACAAATTGATTTTCCTGAAACCCCTGCTCTGACCAGTAGAATTGACTCAAGTTCTGCTCTGTCCTACCGTTTTCTACTTAGAGATCTCAATGCACCTACAGGGACAGAAACTCCAAAGAAAGATTCTTTGGAGACTTCTCAAGTGCCCGTATCTTCAGTAGACACATTTCTAACCCATTCCTAAACCCCATAACAGAGAGGTTTCTATGGACCTGATACAGAGATATACTGTCAGCATCTATAAAGAAACTTCTTTTGTACCATGAAGGCTTGTGTATGAAAATAGAGTGAAGAAAGTAGAAATAAAGTCTGTAAAATTAAGTTAAAGCATATAAAAAACCCGCAGAGATGGTTTGTTATAGGTAGGAAGGCAGGTTCGAGCTCAGGTAGAGTGACTTTGTGCCAAGGTAATGGCTGGGATCCCTGTCTCTTGCTAGCCTGTTGTCTTTAAGGGAATTACAATTTCTAATTTCAGAAGAAATCATGGAAAGTCCCACACCCTGCTGTGTGAAAAAAATTGTCTCATGTCTCTCTGCACCTTGCTTTTAGAGTGGCTGTGCCAGGAGCCAAGACCTTCTTGCCCTCCCACAGTGCAGGTGCTGCTCGGGGCAGGTTATCGATTACCTACACGGCTTCCAGATCCCACAGTTAACCAGGGAACACAGAGGATGCTAAAAAGAGCAGAAAACTCAAGTGAAGCCCCAGCTCCACTTTTGACAACAAAATAGCAAGACGGGAGAGTTAAAAATCTCAGCATCCACAGAAACTTTCATTTCTGAAGTCTGATTCAAGATCCTTTCTAACAAAACCTGATTCACTAATTCTTCTCACCTATTTGCTGTCTGGCCACAGGATAGTCACGGGGGGAAAAAAGTGCAACTGGATAACCTACAGAAATACACTTTGGAGTAATTTCCTGAAAAAGCAACAAAACCCAGTCATTTATTCTACTTTCAGAATGCAACTTATCCTGGCAAATATCAGTGACTGACAGGATGCGGTTTAAAAAGGGTAAGAGAAATATTCAGCCAGAGAAAACCAGACTGGCTGCCAGAAACACAACTGGCTGAGAGATGCCAGGCTTTAGCAAAATCACAAAGACCTTCAAGGAAAACTGTAATTAAATATTTTCTAAACAAAACCAAAATCTGAACCAAAAAGGGATTTTATAAGAACCTTTTTTCTGTTTTTTTTAAAAAAAAAAAAGTTTTCTTGAAAATTTCTGTTGGGGGAAAAAAAATCAACCAGGTGGACAGTCTTTATTTTTATCTTGGTTATTAAAATCCAGGTCAGTTGATCAGCTTGAAGCATGAACAAAGCTATTTTGGAGGTGCTGAGCCACAGGGCAGCTGCCGGAGCTGCCTTCTACTCCCTCCGGATGCTCTCAGCACTGCTGCACAGTTCAGGTAGCCTGAAGCTCATCAGTGCTTCTATCGACCGTTTTCCAAAAAAAAACATTTGCTGGTGGGGCTTAAAAAATGCAACAGGCTGGATGCAGGTTTCTGTTTAGGCACCAGCCTGTCGCTGAAGCTAAATGGATTTAAACAGGCTCAGTCACAGGCAGAGGCACAGAAAAGGAAAAGATATCTAAAGGCACAATGGAAATGAATAGAGGAATTTCCCCGGGATGGCTCCAGTGCTGCCCCATTTGCCCTGGGGAAAGCAGCCTGGAGCACAGCCAGGAGCCACACCAGCCCTTCTCCTCACCATGACATGGGCTGGAGGAGCAGCACATCACCTCACTCTGTGCCCTCCTTTGTTGTGCCGCCTGGAGATAAATAAATCTAAATATTTATTGAAACTGATAGACCAAGCACTGCACTTCAGCTGCTGTATGGCCAACTTTATCAGGCTTGTCCATGTGGGAAGATGCTAATATTTAGGATCCTTCCAATTTTGAGAGTAATTGCACATCTCCAGCACATAGGGCTGATGATAGCTTTAAAGGAGCATCTATAAGCTACTGCTCTTATACCAGGGATGAGTTTGCTCTACTGAAACCTGATGTTGCTGATTCACACGAATGATGGGTAAGCCACAGAGAGGATCAAAGTTCAGAGAAATCCCTGTGTTTTAGATGCTTACCTGAATTACCCTGGCCTCTTGTGTCTGACAGGCTGCAGCAGAAGCTCTTCACAAGGAATCTTTGATATATTTCTAGTACTCCTGATACTTTTTACTACACCTGGTATTTTTTGACAGCTGCAGATGGAAAAAAAATACCAACCTTCCACTTCAGCCTATTGCTGCATGGTGTATTTCTCCTGGATGCTATTTATTACCTGCACCACAGTACTGGCTGGGAGCAACACTGACCCAAAGAGAAAGTCCCTCTCTTGGGCAGCTGCTGGCCAAACTCAAAGACATGAGAAAACCATGAGACCGCAGCAATTTCTTGTGAGAAGCAGAAGGAAAACTCACAGGGATGAACCTGAAGAGCACCATCAGCTGGGAAGAACATGTTCACCCTTCCCTGTGCTGGAAGGGCTCAAGAGTGGTGGTGGTATCGAGGCCAGATAGCAGCTTTCTGGGCGTTCATCAAGAGCCCCTCTCCCACCAGACGGGTGGGAGCAGCATCTGAAGGACATCTGTATGGAAGGGCTGGCAGGTTACACAGCATAATAAAGTGAAAAATAATGGGAAGAGTGAGGTTAATTAAACAGTTTGGGGCTTTTAAAAAAGGCTGAGGTCACCCCTTCAGCAGAGGCAATGCTTTGGGAGGGAGCAGACGGCAGCTCTCCCGCTAACAAGCTGGTGTTCAGCCTTATTTAGCGTTCCAGTGAGTTCATCTTCCCGACGCATTCAGCTATGCAGCAGCACAGGCACCTCTTCATGGGGCATGTTGCTCTCACAGCTCAAAACTCTGTTGTTTTTAAAATCTCATTAAATACACATTCAGCTGTCAGACATTAGCACACATTGCAAAAATGAAATTGATGGTGGAGACTGAAAACCGGGCTGAGGTGCTGTCCCTGCTTCACCCCAGCTACTCCAGCAGGCTCTCTGGAGTGTGTGATCTGTTACAGCCCATTCGCTGGGACACCGAAACACAAAAACGGATGAGTCAAAGGCAGAATGTCAGGTCAAATTTTTCAGGCTTAACTCAGGATTTAATTGCATTTAGAGGTTTAAGTCAGACTATTACAACCGCCTTTAAGGTAATCTTCTCATGTAGGAGGGAGTATCTGTGTCGCACACCCGGTACACCTGCTAACCCTCTCTGCTGTTAACCATCGCTCAGCACAGCTGCTGGGAGATCCCTCTTTTCCTCAGTTTTGACTGACTGCTACTGACTAATCAGTTTAGCCTGTAAGTGAGGAACCACAGGCATTGCTCATGTCAAGGCAAGGGACTCACCGCCAACTCAGCTACAAAAACACATGAAAAGACTGCTATGGGGATTTCACAGAGAGAGGCTCAGAAACCACCCAAGACAGGAGCTGAAGTTTATGGGAGGAAGACACCATGAGCCTCTGCAGGATTTTGTGTGTCTAATTATGAGGTGATGGCCAACATGAACACATGTGAGAGCTCAGCCCACATGAAGCATGAGCTATGAGGCTCGGATCGTGGCTGTGGGCTCATCTTCACTGGAGAGGCACGGGAGAACAAAACACAGGATCTTCACGCTCATGCCACGTCAATGGCTCAGCACAAAGGTTGCAGTGGGACGTGCAATCAGATCCACTGCTCGAGAGAAGAAAGTGGAGGGAAAAGCACCTGGAAAGGAACACCCCAGTGACAGGGAGCTTAGCTGCTGTGAATAAATAAGCCCTTCTTCCCCCAACACTGCAAGTTCATTACTCCTAGGTCCAAGGGCCTTTTGGTGTGGCCAGCAGAGAAACAGCAAGGACATTTAAACATCCTCTGCCAGATCTTCTCCACACCTCAGGCCTTTCTCTCATTATTCCCCAACCTCTCCAACACCCTTGACTGTTTGGACTGAAATACCACAAACCAGAACTCCCTCTTCAAAAATAAAGTTTTCTGTAATTATACTCTTGTGAGGCTCTTTGGACTGTACCATCATACAAATACTGTACAGATACTTATACACACAAGGGGTTTTATTTTTCTTTCTTTCAAAATTAAGAATCCAAATTCTTCTCATCAAAGAGAATTATCTCACTTGCTATTATAACATTTTTTAAAGAAAAGACTGAGCTTTCTTTGGCTGTTTGGGCCAACAAGTTCAGCAAGAAGAGAAATTTCTTCTCTCAATCTTCAAATAGCCTTTGAATTAAATACGTGTTGCAGCAAGAGAAAGTTTGGTTTTGTCATCAGATTTGAGATCAAGGAGAGAAGAGATGCTCTAGGATGAGGAGCAGAAATGCCAGATGAAAGACTGAAACCCAAAGAAGATTTAAAATAACTGAACAAAGGTGCTGGTAGAAGAACACAGGTAACTCCACAGTTCTGGGCTTGGTTCCAGCATATGTGCTCTCTCAGTGCCAGAGGCTGATAAACATCAGAAAGAACTCTAGAGTTGGTTATGCAGAGTTAGCTGGGATGGAGCTCACCACCCCCAATGTCAGCATCACCCCTGCCTAACTAACTGGAGGTTTATGGTGCCTGGGAAGGAGTTCTAACCACAGCCCCCCTCTGCCCTTTGGCTGCTCACCCTGAGCAACACTTTTGTTGCAGGTCTCAGCTTTCTGCTTTCTGGAAACTTCACCCTGATCAGCCCTGAGATGAGACTTGGACCCTTGGGTGCCCGCTTTGCTCTGGCAGCCTCTTCTTGCCCTTCTCCTGTGCTGCACCTTGGATGGTCTCTGCTCGGGGGCCAAGGGGCTTAGGGCTCCTTCACAGACCCTGTTGTGTCAGCACACCCACTGCAACCACCACGCTGCAGATCAGTAGCTGCTTTCTCTCTGGTCCAGCCTTTATTCCATAGTTGTTTTTTTTTCGTCTGGCTTAACCGGATTTGGTCTGGGTGCACACAGGATGCTGCAGATGGAATTATGCAGAGCCTGATTACATCAGTGATAAAACATGCCCTGCTTCATTTTCTAAGCCCAAATTTATACAGGGAGTACTGCACAAATGTCTTTTAACCACTAAACATTCTTCTCATGGAGAACACTCTCCATTTTGGGGGGTTTGCTTTGAAGTTCATTTTTCAATTTACAAGCTCCCTACCAACTTTCATCAGGATCACATCAGGGGCAGCCTCAGATAATCAGGCAGAAATGGGTTCAGCATAGGAAGAGCTCTGATAACCTGTGGGAAGTAGGCTAAAATCCATAATAACCCCCAAAAAACAAACTCAAATCAAGGTAAATCAACAAAAATCGTAATAGAAAAGGTGCAGATCAGAGATAATCAGCTGTTATTGCAGAGAAACAATTTCACACCAAAGGAAGAAGGGAAAGCAAAAACTGATTTCCAACCTTTAAAAGACACAATTCAGTTCATGTGGGGTTCAGCACTTTCTCTGCTGACACAGATCTAAACCCTTCCTCAATCTGGGATAAAATAAACCATAATTGCTTGCTAAGGTCTACAGCCCATCTGAGGTGACTCCAGCAGCACATGGGTGCTGACAGAAAGCTGAACTGGGGTGTTCCAGATAAAACTCACCAGATCTGAAACATCTTGCAAGTATTTTTTTCCATACTTTGATTTTTAATATAGCACAAACCTGTTGTTCTAGAGTAACCACCAAAAAAATCACCTTGCAAAGTCACCCAAACGTTGATATTTTTCTATGTCTGTGTCTTTTCCTGCATTTAATTTGGTAGCATAGGTAAATTCAGTGGAGATGCTTAAGGTGCTTCAAAAAAAATTGCAGTTGGAGTGTCAAAAAAATGAGCCCACACTCTGTTTCTTGCAAAACCCCACTAGCAGAGAGAACAACATGCCTAAGAGCCTACTAATTCAAATTTAACTAAAGAAGTTAAACAAACAGCTTCACAGCACCCAAATACTCTAACTTAGAAGAAAACAAACATTATAGAATTAACAAAGAGGTGCCAATCTAATTAAAATCAATCCACAGATACCTCTAAACACCAAGGGAGCCTGATTAGTAGCTGTTTATAGTAGCTGCTTAAGCAAATTGTGGAGGAGTAATAATTCTGATGCTGTCACTTGCCAGAAAGAATTTTCTCACCTCCAAAACATTCCTTCAGCTTCCATTTATTTAAAGTCCATGTTTTAAAACAAACCAGTATCTTTCCTGTCACAGCTCTTTCTAAACAGGAGCTTTTAGAAAATGCCCATTATAGGAACAACTGCTTCTTGTGCGCTGTCACACACCCGTGAGGCTGCACAGAGAGTTTCTCTTGGTGGAGAAAGGAGGAGGGTGCTCAGAGCTGCCCAGCCAGGAACTGCCCAGGACCCCAGCACCAGTCTTCTCAAATCCACTGGCTGCCTCGCTGCAGCAGAACTGATTGCAAATAGGCTCCTCCAGAAAATTTCCACAGAGCTTATTTATCCAGACCTCCCACATCTTTTCTTTTCTCCCACCAGCTTGAGTGGCATGCTGATGAATCCCTGTCGCAAAATAAATGGCAATTTTTCAAAAGACTTTTTGCAAATAGTTGGGGCAGGAGTGGGTGAAGTGGGAGACACCTAATAATGGGCCATAAGGAAAGAAGGTCCTGTAGGTGCTCCAACTGGACACTAACTATTGCCAGGGAGAGACCCACATAAAGATGTACAAAGAAGGTATATACATGGTGTCTGTGGCTGAAAAACCTGAGCACATTTGGCTTACTGGGAACACAAGACACACTTCACCCTAAATAAATGATTTTTTTTCCCCCCCAGGTTCTTTCCAGGGATTTCAAGAACAGCATTTCCCAAAGGGAGACAATACAAGAGTCCAAAACCCATAGAGATCTGAGAAAAGAATGAAATTGGAGCTGAGTAGTCATACTTTCAGAAGGAAAAAACATTTTTCAACTGGACACGCCAGTCCAAGCTGAAAGAAAACTGTTTGCTGGACAGAGATGCTCTGTAAGTCCAGAGGAAAACAATGAGGCCTGGGAAAATTTCTGGACACCCTGAAGAACAGTAAATCCTGAAAACTCCCACAAGAAGTGATGATGCTGAGATTGAGCATGGGGTGAAGGTGCTGCTTCCCTTGCATGACCTCTATATTTCATGCTAGTCCGCAGACAGATTGTGCTAAACACCCTGCTTTGGCAAAAGCACTGAAGGGAGCAAGAACTGAATGGGAGATAGAGTGTGTGCTAGACCCTCTTCAGAACCCAGAAATCCTTTGAAGAGGTGGGGATCTAAACACAGCCATCTCTAGATTGATCATCTGGCCTGGACCGTGTGGAGATCTCACAAAGCCATGCTGATATATGGGACCTGCTGGGGCTGTGATAGACACCGAAATGCGTGGGACCCCTCACCACTCATGTCTGCAATGCAAGACCTTACAGTCTAGGAAGTCTAAGGAAAAAGAGATGGCAGAGCTCCTCCAGCACCTGGACTGGCTCTCACTCCTGTAATTACATATTTGTGTCCAAACTATTTTATTTCTTATTAGCCACAGGACCAGTATGCTGAGAGAGATGCCCACCTCTCCTAGCAGCAGCAGAACATGCAACCTCAGGCTGTGGAAGGGCAGCTGTAGCCCTAAACAATACCCAGGCAAACAAATTTCTCCCTGCAGCTCTTTTAGGTGCTGAGTGGGAAAGCGAAGTGTAAAAGCTCAATCTGTGGGTGCTGCCCCTCCCCTGCAAACAGCACAGCTGCTGAAACGCGTTTGTTTTTAGAAAGAGGGGAGAAAGAGTTTTTTTTGGTAGCCAATTCACAGGGCTTTTCTTTTGCATTTTTTTCTTTTTTTTTTTTTTCCCTAATGTGAAAAGTGCTTTGTGAATGGGCCAGCTAGAATTATTTATAATGAGCTAATTTCCATAAAATTGGGCTAATTAATTTCCATGCTGCCTGATGAAAATTGCTAACATCGGCTTTTTACTGACAATTGAGGTCCTGTAGGCAGTCTCACACCCATCTGACTGGAGGGGGGTCCAGGCTAGATCCTCAGCTAGTGTAGATCAGCAGATACCTACTAAAACAAACAGAGCAGTGTATATATTTACACAGGAAAAAAAAAAAAAAAAACAGTTTGGGCCACTTTGCAGTTTTTATGGGGGCAACAGTGTGTTATCACCAATTAAATGCATATATAAATAGAGAGACAATGGAAAGTTTGTTCTTCAAGCTCCTGAAAGCCAGCAAAGACTTAGCTCAAGTAAAATGTATTTACCCTTCACTGGATTTAAGGAAAATACCAATCTTGGTGCAGCAATCAATTGGGAAGCAACAGGACAGGCAGCTCAAAGGGAAAATGAGACATAACCTCACGGGAGCAATTCTGCACCTTGAGGTTCCACAAACAGCCTAGGGGTATGTGTGCTCCTAACTGATTTGCATATGAAAATTACCATTAAAGGGATTAATAGCACCCTTTTAAAAACCATTTCACACAGGATGAGTGGACATAAGTCCATTTATGGCCAGTCCTGCTGAGAACAGTTGACTTTGCAAAGCAAACCAATGATGTCCCACACCTCAATGGGATTTCACAGGTATAATTAAAGGCAGCATTTTGGCCTGGTGTCAGAAGCAGGGAAGGGCTCCCCATCACATCTTTGTGTTGTGGGCTACAGTTTGACAACATTTTCTAAATCTTGTTAAGCTTTAAGTCCCTAAGCCCACACACCACCAAAGGCAACGCCTGCTGGCATTTAGGAAGGTATTATTGAATTGTAACATGGGCAGTAAGATGTTCTTGGACTCCTAAGAAATATTCTATCAATATTCTCTTCTTATTCCCATCTGAACTTTCTCCTGTAAGCTCACTCTCACACCTTCTGCAATGTCAGCATCCAAACCTCCCTGACAACACAGACCAGCCTTCCCAGATTGAAAAATCTTTCGGGTTAAAACTCTGGATCAACTTGTTGATTGTACCACCATAAACCTAAGGAAAGCAAAATCAAACAACTTCTTTCTCATGTCTAAATACTGCTAAATGATACCGTATCAAGCTAATCCTGCCTTAGGTGTATTAATGCAAATCAAATTTGGTGTTAATCAGCTACCGAGTTGGTGTGCAGCATGGAAATGTGTGATTTGCACCAACTGCTGCAAAGCACAGTACGTGTATTTGTGCAAGATGTGTATCTCGCAAAAAAACCCACGATCATTAGTGGTCACATAGTGGCTGTAACTTATGGGATCCTGCTGGAGCAATCTATTTGATGTTGGCCTCAGGCCTAGGCTTTCAAATGATCTACATCTATTAGAGGGCAGATGTTGCAGCTTCTGAGTTCATCCTGTGCCCCCTCACCTTGCAGAGCTCAGACACTGCATGGGAATCTGTGGCTTCCAGGAAACTTCTTTCCAGAAACATGAGAAATGTGAGCAGGTCTGACTGTGGGCTACCATGGTCACTTCTACAGCGAGGATCTCTCAAATATGCCACATTGGTCGCTGGGATCAAGCATGAGAAGCCTGCACGGTGATGTGCACAGGATGGGATGACCTGTCCTTCTACAGAGAGATTGTCCTGGGCAACAGCTGCCCCACATACCTGACTGGCTCTGGGTATCCTCCACTGATCAACACCTGCCAGCAGCTGCAACATGGTGTCCACCTCCCAAAAAGGAAGGGGTGAGGGATGTTATGTTGATAACCTGGAGCCTCTAACACTCTCCCCTGTCTGAAATAGGCCCAGTTATCCTGGTGCCCCAGAGGGAAGTACTTTAACCTGTGTGCTCAAGGCTGACATGTCTTCTTCAGCTTAGCCTGCTATAAAGGTGGATACTTCTGTTATTGGGATAAATGCCTAATCCTTTTTGCAAGGAACAACCCTTTACAGAAGGAGCAGAGCCACTATTGCACTGCAATACATACCTATACATATATTTAATACACAGCATTTATACCATTTTGAATAGCATTGCATTACATGTTCAGTTTGCAAGTGTTCGGTCTCCCCACCATAAAGAAATGCAATGCCATGACTCCTGCAACTTTGACATCCAAGACTTACCTCCATCTCTGACAACTGATGAACACTCTTTAAGAACTCACTCAAAGGCTTCATTTCTATGCTCCCTGGGAGTCGAACATGCATTCTAGACACAACCACAGTATAGGTTTATGTGAATATATATATAACTAAAACATTGATATATGTCAAGCTAATATCTCTTTCACCTTTTATTTCCACTCTTGTCCCTATAGAGGCACTTTATTCTCCTGAAATATTAATTATGATTTTTCTTCCCCTAGATCTGCCTACATTTGTCTTTTGCTTCTATTTACTGCTTCATGACAGCTCACGAAAAGACAGTCAATAACTCTGTTTTCCACTCCCAGGCAATTTGAATGGAAGACTTGCAAGAACAGAAAAGAAATTAGAAGGGTGTACGGTGCTGGGGAGGTGGACACGAATATTAGGCCATGGTTGTGCTGGATGACATTTTCCAAAGGGGCTCCTCTAATTGCTTTTTAGTTTTTAATTCAGTGAGGCAGTCTCAGCCTGGCTTTGGTGTCAACAGCACAATGAATGCTCTTTTAGAGAGGGAAATAAGGCCCACTGACGTGTCTGAATTTTTGCTGCAACACCAAAAACTCCCTGGCTGAGTTTTTAAACTCCACCTATGGATCAATGGGGAAGAAGAATGCCACCAGCTATCCCGAAAGAATGTAAAATATGAGGAGGATTAAAGGAAGGGTGAATACCAGAGAGATGCTGTACCACACTGTGGGCACAGTCTGGGTCCATGTGTCCATGTCCACAGCTAGAAAGGACACAGCCAGAATAAGGGAAGTCACAACAACAGGGTGACCATTGAAAGGAAGAGGAGAAATGATGTAAATATTCCCATGGCTAAATGGCGGGGAGGAGATGGATTGCAAAATTCCGTTTAGCTTCCCTCCAAACAACGATCACTGAAAAGGTGTGAAAGACACGAAATTTAAATGTGATAAACAGACATAAAAGATGAATTCCAATGCCCAGTTAGCATCACTCTACAGTACCATTAAATTCATGCATTCAGAAAAGGATTTCAGTGAGGATCCAACAGCTGAAAGGATGACAAGAATGTTCTCAGGTATAACAGCCAATATTTAAAGGTGTAAATACAATTTCTCCAGGCCCAGGGCACAGAGCTGTGCCTGCCATCAGGGCGGAGGAAGAGCTTTGCCTGTGGGGAAGGATTCTTCTGGACTCTGCTCCACTGTGCTGGCAGCCTCTCCAGAACTTTTCCTCTGCTGCTCCTGATGCTTCCTGCAAGGAACAGCCTACGAACAACCACTCCTACCTTTGTTTCCACATTTCAGTTGCGAGGTTTGGCCTCAAACCAGAAATGCAGAGGTAAAGAAATGAACAATGACTATTTTAAAAACAAACAAGTTGAAACCTCCAGAAAGAATCCACTCAAGTTTTGAGAAATGACTCAGGATGGATTAACAGGCACGCTCCCATCAGCTGCAGCAGCCGCAAGGCAGCAGCCAGCTTCACTTCCTCGGAATTTTGGGACCCCCAGACTAAGAGAAGATCCTGAAGTTGAGATGAGGAGTAGAGGTTCTCAAGGGGTCCCATCCTGATGACTGAACTGAATTTTGGGTTGGTCCTGAGCGATTTGCATAGTGTCAGCCACAAGATATCAGCAGAAGATATTCTCTGGCCATCTGTCCATACTGCAGACTCAGACTCAACTTTCCTGCTTCACTTCAAGAACTTTTCTAGAGTACTACTGATATTACACACTGAAGCCCAAATGAGACAGGCTTGTTAAGGTAACACATCATCTATGCCTGCAACAGAGGCATTCATGGAAATACAATTAAGTCCTTACAAGACAGAGAAGTGAGCTTTTTTTAATCAGGAAACAAACTTCCCAAACTTACACATTTTAACAGGAAAGGGCCAACCAAAACAACACATCATCCTGCTCAATAAACCTTTTTTTTTTTTTTTAGATCAAGGCAAATACATTCTAGAAAAATATTAACGTATATTAAAATACTTTTTCTGGATGCAACAGCTTGATTCCATTGTGCCTGTAATTTGTGGCATACAGGATGTGTTATTTTAACTGTATTTTAAGGCTCATTTTTTCACACATATTCAAAAGACGTAGGTGTCTGATTTTCATTCATCTTTAAGAGTAACTGAAACCCAGCTCAGCCAGGCTGAAACACCCAGTCGGAGAGCATGCTGCGCTGCGTTAGTCACTGACACACAGCGTGCTGCTCGTGTCTGCACTTAGTGTACACCGTGTTGTTAAACAGTAATGAATCAAGATCCTAAATATGGCATTTCAGATTTAGCTATAAAGGACTTGAAACACATTTATTTACTTTCTTCCCAAGGCAGAGTTGGCTTAATGCACCCACACATCCCAGTGAGCAGTCACCACAAGCTACAGAAGCTCCAGCTCCTCTCTCTTGCCCTGTCAAAAGAAAAAACAACAAACCAGCTTTGGCTGTGGGGCTCATTTATGTTGTTCTGGATCAAGGTGGAACAATGCTCCTTGAAGGCAGGACCTGAAGTAGCCTCCTCTTGCTGGCCTAATAGCATGTAATCCCCCTTACAGATTTATAAAACCATCGATCATTAAGGTTGGAAAAGACCTCTAAGATCATAAACTCCAACTGTCAGCCTAACACTACCATAACCACAAAACCAGGTCCCGAAGTGTCATGTCTACACATTTTTTGAACCTCTCCAGGGATGGTGACTCCACCACTGCCCTGGGCAGCCTTTTCCAATGCCTCACCACTCTTTCAGGAAATAAATTCTTCCTCGTATCCAACCGAAACCTCCCCATGCACAAGTTAAGCCCATTGCTTCTCGTCCTGCTGCTGGTTACATGGGAGAAACAACCAACATTTAACAACCTCCACCCTAAAATTCCACTCACCATTATGACCAGAAGGCTTCTCCAAAGCTTCTGCTCTCTGGTATTCAGACACCTTTTTTTCACCTAAACTCAGTCCATTCAGCCTCAGCTAACTCTGTCCTTTTAGCCAGCATACTTCTTTTTACTCTTTGGTGTTTCTTCCTTCCCCACCAGCAATCTTATTTCCTTTCATCCCACTCTTTACTGCGCTAAAGTGGCTTCAACTCATTGAAACAGGTTCCCAGCTTGCAGCCACCAAGGGCACTGTACTGGCCATCTTTGCAGCCAAAAGATGGCTTGCATCCACCTTCTACAGCTCGGCTCATCAAGACCTCACTTGCTGATACCAATCCCACCTCTCTGTTGCCATACAGTACCTATGTACACATCTTTCACCAGAAGCACAACATCCTCCTTTCTGCTCCATGACATCTTTTGCCTTAAAATAACATTTTAACATTTCTTACTGACCAAACAGTCAGTATATTAGCAGGATGTTGCACTACAGCATTATGCCTGTAGAGCCTGCAAAAAGATGCAATACCTAAATAAAGTGTAGTAAAGTGTAAAATTGAGCCAGAAACCAGCACATCACTAAAACTGACCAAACCAGTTCCACTGCTGCCCTAATTCCATCAGAAATCACACTGTCAATGATGACAATCAGTGTGAGATGGTTTGGCTTTCAATAGAAAATTAGCCTGAGGTAAAGGAGGGAAGCTTAGCCAAAAATGATGATAAAAAAACTGTCAGCAGTATTGTTAGCTCTCAAGGGAGGTGTGCAGATCCCAGTCTTGAAGAAAGAGTCGGTGCTGGATGTCCTAGTGGGGGGACAAACCCACCCTGCACTGTCAGCATGTGCCACGGATTAGGTTTAGACTTGACTGGGAGATACCTTGACAAAAATGATTGATGTGTCAAAATTTGTGCACTGAGATGGGAATAAAGTCTTACAAGGTTAGCACAGACACACGTCTAAGTATATGTTTGTGGTTAAGGGCACCCACACGTCTACAGCGATGGCTGAGTAACTTAAAGCAGGAGTAACTTTGGGATGCAAGAGACAGGGAAAAACTCTTACTCTGTCATTTTAGGGGGGAACAGACACAAAGCTGAATATTTAAAAAGTAATATTTATGTTGCTATAACTTGTGAGACACGGGCTTGCCAATGAGCTTTGTACGAAGCTGAAGCCACCACTCAGCCCATTTCACCAGCAAATGAAAAATCAAACACAGACACACCAGCCCCCACCTCAAGCACTGTGGTTCTTTTACCCCAAGCAGCTCTTTGCTACAGTGCAAGTCATACTGCGCGGGCGGGATTGATCTCAGTCCCTCTCAGGACACATCCACATGAAACCACTGCTGAGTCCTTCAGCCGAGGGCAGCAGTTCTCCCCGACCCTGACCCCGACCCCCTGAGGATTGCAGGTAGGGGTGTCCCAGGCAGCAGCCCAACATCTTCCCCACTGGAGACCAGACTGCTGGGCACGGGGGAGATTTATCAGATTAAGCCAAACTCCGAGCCTAGGAGCGTGGCCGGCAGAGCCAGGGCAGCGCTGTGCCTCCCGGGGCTTCGGCTGCCAGAAGGAGCGGCACAAGTGCTGGGCAACAGCTCAGAAGCTCTGTCTGCACCCCAGCAGGGATGGCCTCAGCATCCCCAGCACCCCAAAAGCAGTGACACGGACAGCCAAGAGAAACTCAAACGCACTTTGGGCAGCAGTTTCGCTCTTTGACTGGAGGTTAATTTGCAAGGAGCATCCACTGTGTTTTAGCCTCAGATACCCGCCTGCAAACTGACTGACTCCACATCAGGGAGAGTCTTCAGGACAAATGGCAAAAATAGGCACTGCCGCGCTGTCAGGTTATTTTGCCCAGACAACTTTCCCCAGCTCAATAAAATATATACAAGGAAAGAAGAAAATCACAGTATCACTAGGGAGTGTCGCCTCCCGCGGCAGGCGCGGAGAGATGGCCCTGGAGCAGGGAAGGCTTGTCCTTCAATATTTAACTTCTTCACTCTTTGTTCTCTGGCTCAAGTTGAACAATACGTTAATTACCTGATGAAGCGTTGTAATTACTTTAACAGCTCTGCTCTTAGTTATAATTACTGCATCAACACTTTCTTTTTCATATGCTTCAATCTATACCTATTACATTGTCATGATGAAGACACATTAACATTATAATACCGTATAATTAGCTGATGAGCAATTAAATTATTCCACTGCTCTTGTTCCTCTTTGCCAAGAGGTTGCTTTCCAAGCGCTATTATCTTCTTTTTCTCTGGTTTGCTTCAGAGGTTGGGTTTTTGCCTCCATTTTAAAAAGGGACCTCATATACTTTGATCAAGCCGTTTCATTTAAAATTCCAACAGAGCAGGGTAGTTAAGGTTCTAGGAGAAGCTAATTTGTTTAAAATATTTTAAATGTCTTTCCTCTCAAGTTCAAACTGGTTTTGTTCTCCAAAAGCTGCCTAGAATAGGAAAGCATCGGAGAAACGCTTGTGTAAAAAATAAATGAATCATGAATTGCTCCTGTAAACCACTTCGAGCCACATCATGGGATTATGCTTATAGGGAGGAAATGGAAATTGGAGAAAAAACAAAACAAAACAAACAAAAAAACCCCCAACAAAACACAAAACAAAAACCACAAAATCAAAGCAATCAAACAAATACCTGGTTTTGTTTTTATCCTTATGTTTATGTTACTTTACACCTCAAGGAAAAAAAAAAGCAGAAGTATTTTTTGCACTTTTTTTTTAACACCCTAAAGAAAAATGTTGATAATAAGCTCAGTGTAACTATTTGAGAAACATGACACAATCTAAACAGCAAATTCTTTTATAGCATACAGGAAATCTCTAAAAAATGCTGTGCAGTACACAACAATGCTACGTAGACTTTTTTTACCTCTAGCACTTATTTTAATTATTAGTCTGCCTTGCAGGTCTCATTTGCTTTGTCCTCTCCATTTTTGTGGCTGAAACTTTGGTGTTCAATCAGTGCAAGCGATTCCTATGTTATCATATTGCCTCTCCCCACTTGCTCTCCTGGCTAAAATCTTTTAACATGCTTGTAAAATATCTACAGAGGTGCATCGATGGAAATCCTGGATGCATCAGCTTTAGGTAACACTGGGCTGCCTAGTTTCCATTCTGGGATTATTTCTTACTTCCCTTCAGCCACGCTTTGCTGTCATGGCTTGTGCTCTTCAATCAACGCTTTTGGAATCAAACAGAATTCTTTTGATGTAGTGACACAGAAATATGTGCAAAGCGCCTTGGTGCAATGACAGAGTAGAGCCTGGTCATGCAGTCTGACCCCAGATGCTTGGGTAGCATCATCAAAAACACCAACCTTCTCCATGCACCTACCAGGCTTTCCACAGCGGGGTTTCTCTGTCTATCTTAGTACCAGAAACCCTCCATTTCCACTTCAAGAAAATGACAACTGCTTACTTTCATGCCTCTCATTTGCTGTGCTGATTAAATTCCTCCATTTCAGACCTACCCACTGAGTCTTCTGCCACCTACCATAGCAAAGCCAAATTTCTCATCTTCATGCTCAAGCTGTTACTGGGCAAAATTCCTCATTTGCCGTAGGCACCAGCCCTTGAAGTGCTCACTCCTGCGCTTGCCTTCATCTCTACCCAAGAAAACCCTGAAGGACCTGACTAAATTTGTCCCAGTGAGGATTACTAAAAATATATGGCACCTGAATAAACATCCAGAGGACAGAAAGTTGGCATGAAGGAACTTCATTTGGCTCTTTCCTGAAGGCTCCCTGTCTCTGAAATGCCTGCATCCACCTTGTTACTAATAATGTACTCAATGGTGTTCAGCATCCAACCCCTGAAGCCTGCCTTGGTCCACCTCCACCATCCCAGCTCTTCACCCTCCATGCCAGGACAGGTTTCCACACGAGCGTCCAGCTCACATGAGGGGTTAGAGTTTGCTTGCTTCCTCCCTGTGTTAGTCCTGATGCTTCTGGGTGAAGTGTGAGACTTTGAAGGTTTTGTCAGATAGGGAAGCACCAGGAAAACAGCATTCATGCTTGTGATGCTACTGCTGCTTCCTACAGCGCTCAGAATAAACTGTGTTAATGCCAGACAGAGGGGCTAACGGCTCAGCTCTTGTAGCCATTCAAACCCGTGTGATCAGTTTTGGATGTTTCATCTACTGGTAACTCTGCTGCATTTAAGTTATTTTTAACTCCTACAGATCAAGGAGGCGTTATTTGTTTCATTACCCTCTTATTTTCCATGAAAGCTCCTATTTATTTTCTACAAAGTTCTCTGCAGAGATGTTGTGGAAGCACAAGACAGTGGCTGGTGCTGCCATCCAGGTGCCTGCAAGCTGCCTCACACTGCGATAAAGGAGGACAGGAGCATCACGGACAGGCAGCAACTGTAGTGGAGCTTTTTCTTTCTTGATATCTCTATCTGCTGGAGTGGGGATAGAAAGTTTGGCATCTTGGCAACATGTTGCCGTTTTGGGCTTTTTTTTGGCAGCGATTTTCAAAAAAAAAAAAAGCCACTTGGCAGATGTGGCACACAAACGTAGCCAGCCAGCTCATTTGTTTAGCCTCGATTCTTACCCATGGTCCAAGGTCTTTGCACAAGCAACATAACGTGCCTCAGACAGCCAGCATTTATTACCACAATTCCACTTTTAGCAGTTTCCAGAGAGACTACGCCAGTAAAAGGAACTGGTGCAGGTACACCAATGGACCCAGCACCTTCGTGCAAAGGTCTCCACACTACCTGCCTCCAGAAGAGAAGCTCAGCTTTTAAAAGGGTTCTTGTCTTCTCCTGCAGAGAACATGACCCTGCCAGTGCTGGGGCCCCAGTCTCCCAACCAGCCAGGGACTTGGCTTTTTTAATGGTATTGACTAAATTCAGAAAATGATTTCCCAGCATTTCCCAGTGCCTGCTGGGGTCACTACGCCCTGCTGAAGAAGGGTCAGCTGTGGTCTCTGCAGCTTTGCTGGACCAATCTGACCTCTCTCCTCCCCTCTATCAACAAAAGGCTTTTTTTTTCAGCACTTGCAGCTTTTTGGCTTTAAAACCCATCTCATCATTTTTGCCCGTGCCATTTATTTCCCAAAGTTGTTTTAAACTGTTTGCACATGGCCCCTGGTATCTCAGCGGGTGAGCACTTCACAAATAAAATGATGAGGAGGGTTAAAAGGATGCAACTTGGTAATTCACATTAGTAGCAGCCAGATGTCTTATTGCCTTAGAAAGAAACAAAAAGGAGAAAACAGATCATCCTCATGTGGGTTTAGCTGTACACAGAACACTTCAAAAATGAAAGCAAAATAATATAGCAGATGCAAAAACTGAAAAGCTTAACACAAGTGAGCTGAAAACCAAATGTACAAAGAAACAACTAAACATGTGCTTCCTCATGCTACTCTCCATCCTTGGTACCCACGCTCAGTAAGAATTTGGTAGCCTAAACCTCTCTTCAAGCCAACAGCTTCCACGTACTTTTTTTTTTTTGCCAAAAATAGATAAGATTTTTCTAGTTGCTAATGAAAACTGGGATATATACACCTTTGCAGCATGGGAAGGGCAGATCCTGCCTCACTGCACTTCACTGACACTTCGACATCACGCTTACTGTAAAAAGCTGGGTTTATAAATTGTCTTTGCAAAGGAAAAAAAAAAAGGGAAGAGAAAGGTGTGGGCTGGATAACACGGTGCTCCTCTTACAAAACAACACGCTGCTGGACTGGCATCATGAGGTATCAAGCTAAGTTCAGCTCCCAGCAGAAAGGGAGCTACAGACCCCAGCTTTCCTATACGTGGCAGGGGGAGAAGCAGCAGCACCCACACGGGTGCTCCGGGCTCCAAGGAGGGGAATCAAAGGGACTTTCACATTTTTACATGATCCTCTGACACTGAACTGACCTGGAGCAGCAAAAAATCTCATCTGACAATAATGTAATTCGGAATCATTTGATGAAACACAAACCAAATGATTCACAAGTACCACTCCCCACTCCCAACCCCCAGCTCAGCTGCCATTTGGGTATACCACACGATGCCTGATATTCAGGGAGTCTCAGCCCCCCTTCACAGCTTGGGAGAACTGTGGTTCCACTGGACCCCAGAGGACGAGATGAAAAACTCCTCCTCCCCAAAGACCCCCAGTCAGACCAGGCTGCAGAGCTGGCATCACCCTCCGTGCTGGCATTGCCCGAGAGACACGCACGGCCAGGCACCGGGAAAAACGACGCTGCCACCTCACGCTGGCGAGGGAAGCCTGGTGGAGACAAAAACGGTGCCAAAGGCTTTGCAGGAAAAGATCTTTTCCTTTACAGGAACTGCAAAATGCCACAAAGCATTACCAGGAGCACACATCTGAGAGTGGGGTTTAGCTGTGAGGCACGGAGGGGGAAGCAGCCATGCTCGAATCTCAGGACTGTAAATGTGATCACCTTCAAAAAACCATCTGGAGCCTAGTATTAAGTCTAAATCTAGTTCTGTCTCAGAAGCAATAAATAAAATAATAAAATAGTCCAGGAAGAAGACAAGTTCAAAGTTGTAGGGAAAATAAAATGTTACCTTAGTATCTAAATCTAAAGGTGCTCTTTTCTTCCCCCCCCCTTAATAAGGAAGAAAGACTTTCACTGAGAACCTGAGTTAATGCTCCTTGGAGCCAATTTTCCACTGAATTTCACAAAGCTGTGGATTTTGCTCTTGGTGAACTTGGCAGTAGTATCAAGAACGGTCTCTTCAAACACGCAGGTTGCAAGCTTAAGTGTGCCTCTGTATTTACTTAACCCTTTGAGAGGACACAGGCAAAGCTCGGGCGCAGCCTGTCAGTACTCACAGACGCACAGGGACCGCGATCCCTCAGAAACCACACTGGAGGTTAAGTTTGCAGGGACTCCACACCAAGAAACCAGCTCCTTAGCAGAGAAAACCTTGCACAGCACCTCTAGCATCAGTCGAGCTCAGCTCATTTATACTGGCAGCAGATCTGGCCTTTAGCACCTGAAGGTATTTACTGAAATTCTAGAAATTATTTAATTTCAACAGAGCTTGTGTGTTCAGTACTGATAGTCAGATATGGGTGGTGATTCACCCAAATAAAATCAGGGTTATGTATTTTTGCAGCTCTAGAAATTATTTAGATTGGCCAGAGTTAATATGCCTTGTATTGGGACTGGGGTTGTTAGGCACCCAAATAAAATCAGGAAACATGCAATTCTTATGATTCATACTAGAAAGATAAAATAGTAAGTTTTCAGCTTTTTGTGCATTTCACCCCAGCTGCACGGCCTGGCCTGCACCAGGCCTGGCTGAGGTCCCAGCAAGGCACTATTCTAATTAATAGAGTCATAGAATGCTTTGGGTTGGAAGAGACCTTCAAAGGTCATCTAGTCCAGCCCCCTGAAGTAAGCAGGGACATCTTCAATCAGATCAGGTTGCTCAGAGCCCCATCAAGCCTGACCCTGAATGTCTCCAGGGATGGGGCCTCCACCACCTCTCTGGGAAGCCTGTTCCAGTGTTTCACCACCCCCCTACTAAAGAACTTCCTCCTAATGTCTAATCTAACTCTACCCTGCTCAAGTTTAAAACCACTGCCCCTTGTCCTGTCACTGCACACCTTTGTAAATAGTCCTTCCCCAGCCTTCCTGTAGGCCCCCTCCAGGTACTGGAAGGTCACCAGAAGGTCTCCCCAGAGCCATCTCTTCTCCAGGCTGAACAAGCCCAGGTCTCTCAGCCTGTCCTCATAGGAGAGGTGCCCTCCAGCTCCCTGACCACTTTTGTGGCCGTCCTCTGGCCCTGCTCCAACAGGTCCATGCCTCTCCTGTGTTGAAGGCTCCAGAGCTGGACACAATACTCCAGGTGAGGTCTCACCAGAGCAGAGTAGATAGGCAGGATCACCTCTCTCCATCTGCTGCCCACACTGCTTTTGATGCAGCCCAGGACATGATTTTCCTTCTGGGTTGTGACGCTCATTGGTGGCTCATGTCCAGCTTTTTGTCCACCAGTGCCCCCAAGTCCTTTTCTGCAGGGCTGCTCTCTAAGGCATGTGGTGCAGATGCAATGTTAGACCCGGGTTTCAGGATTTCTGTACAGATCACTGGAAGATCCCAGTGGGGCCATCTCTTGCCCTACAGCTCCAGAAAACCGATACGCCCAGAAGACAGGTGTAGCCTGAAGCATTGCCAGGACCATCTGCCCACCGAGACATGGCACCAGCAGCCCAGGCATCCCCAAACCACACATCCCTCCTGCTCCCCAGAGATTCCTGCAGCGCCAACGGCAACGAAATCACATTCCAGCAACTCTACTGCCTGTGATGAAGGTCTCCAAGGGCATGCAAGAGCCAAAGTAAGGAGAAGAATGAGTGAATAAAGCTGAGTTTAACCACCACCAGAATGCTGTGACTCCATTTCAGGCCAGTAAGGCAGGAGAAACCACTCCATGCAGAGAAGTTCTGTGAAGATGGGGTAAGCAACGCTTCAGCTGCATAGCTGGCAGCTACACCAGGTGGGACAAGTGGCAAAATGAAATGAATCCTCTGCCAAACCTTCCTCATGTCCTGGCTACAACTGTTTCCTTTGGGGGAGGGGGGGGGGAGAAAACAACCAGAAAAAAACCCCTCAGTTTGACACAAGACACCTCTGCTGAACTTTTAGCCTGATTGCCATCAGACGATCAAGGCCTCACCAGTGTGTCAGACTGTTGTTTCCCAAGGCAAAGGAATCCATCGCCCATGCAGCCTCTCAGGTTGTGCAGAGAGCTGGAGGAAGAGGCAGCTGTCAGGCATTTCCCCCCACCTCCACCATTTAATGCATGGCAGCGTGCCTTGGCCAACGCCGTACCTTCCGGCTCCCACCACAGGGGAGGCAGGAGGCCTGGAGAAAATTAATGCTGAAACCAGTGGGGCCAGATGCTGCCCCACCTTTGGGATAAATGGGAAAAGCAACTGGGGATGGTGACTGGAGCATGGCAGATGCCACTCGGAAAAAAAAAAAATCATGTTCATGTCTTGGCTGGGAGGGGAGGTCTGCTGGCACGGTGAGGGACAGCACGTGCGTGGGAAACTGAGGAAAAGCAGAAATACAAGAGAAATACACGGCCAGACCCCCTGTAATTGGAGAAAGCCCAACCCCACGCAAGGACCGCACGCGCTGTGCTGAAGCACTCACTGCTGGGTGAAGCTTGGAAGAGTAACTAAAGCAATTACCTCCTCTGATTTTTGAAATTCCTTCTGCGTTCAGAGGAAAAGGGCTTTGGGCAGTGACAGATGGTCCCTCGTGAGTCTTGCTGTGTCGGTTTGAGGCTTTGGACGTGTCCAGCCAGCACGTCTGCGCGAGGCCTGCAGCAGTGGCATCAGCAGAAGGTGACCAGGGGCCAGTGCTCGCAACCCAGACACATCCCAGGTGGAGAATCCAGGCTCTTGACTCAAGCTGCCAATGGAGGTGGGCTTTCACTCAAATGCTGGCCAACAGCCTGAGCCTGAGGACACTCTGCTAGTGGGAAAGGCAGCTGGAGGTGGAAATGCTTTAAACTGGTGCACAGCAAACTGCACCATAACAGGGCTGCCTAAACCCTCAGCGACCTCCATACAAATAAGTGTAACTGGGATAAGCCTGTCTCCAAAATCTATCTCTCTTCTTGGACAAAAGTACCGCTAGGAGTTTGGGTGATGGTTTAGATTCAGAAGGGCAGCAATACTGAGGATTCCCTCTAGTGTGCATTGACAGTGCCCAGGCACAGAGGGCCAGAATTCCAGAGAGGAAAATGAACTGCACTGCAAGAACTGTATCACTGGCCATGGCAGTGGGGGCCATCTTGCTTTTCTGGCACCTCCAGACTTGAATTCCCACCTTTACTGAGATCTCCTGGAGCAAGCTGCATGTGCTCCCGGGTGCAGAGAGATGCACACACACCACATTGCTTCCTCCAAACCTGGAAGCCTTTGGGCAATATTATAAGCAAAACATTCCACTTAATAAAGCTAATAACCAGGCGCTTGGCACCTATTTGAACCTGCCACGTCGGTCCCTTGCCAAACAGCGTGCCCCTAATCAGCATTCCTCCTGACAGGTTTATACTGTAATTGCTAAAATTAGACTGAGTACTGTTGTGCCAAATGGCAGTATAATTTAAATTCACGCTATTTAAACAACTGCTGGCTCTTGCACAGAAAGTACTGTAAGCACTTGAAGTAAGCATGTTACTTTTAATTCCCTGCTTTCCTACTGTGTCAAGTATTTTCTCGTCGCTAAGCTGACTCCCAGGTCTAGTCTGCTCTGTAACCCTTCTTTCATTCATCACTATAAATTTGAAACGAGGCACTTGAACATCATATTACTCAATATCGCATCTTTGTTTATGCCTCTTTAGGCATAACCCCCAGCAAGGAAAAGAATATCCCTCAACTAGGATATATACACACCTGTAATTGAAGATGCAATAGCAGAGAACAAAGGGAGAACTAACAGCATCCAGTATCACAAAGCTATTGGAAACATCCCAAACTGTCTCCCTGAGAAGTGGGGCAGAAACATTGACTTCGCCATCAGTGTGGGGCTTGTAACCAAGACCATGCTCGTGCCTTCCTGGGAACAAAGAAGAGCTTGGTAAGTAAAACTTTGCTATGACCATCAACTCACCCATACTATGGGGAGAAGAACATAATTTGCACAGAAGCAGGGACTGGCCAGTAAGAAATGTGTAACGTTGAGAAATGGCAGGCTACAAAACATGTTGTCTTAAGGAATGCTGTAAAAAAAATTATAGCCGTACGCTCTGAACACTCAAACTTAATACAAAGGGATATGTTAAAAACTGACTCAGATTTTAACTTTTCCCTCTTCCTTAGGTATCCACTTTTGAGTCTTACCTACACTGAGGAATAGGTGTACTTCACATCATGCACTCCAACAGCAATGCTAAAAAATGTAGCCAGCATACCTCACTGAATTAACTTTTATAGCCTTTCTTGCATTTTAACGTCATTCACCACAATGTCAGTGCTACTGTTTTCACAGAAGGTAATGTAAATAGACCTGGCTGGAAAACAGTGTTTCTATTTTTCAGCCACTCAGAGATCAAAAAGTCAGTTTTCAGGTTTGCAGTGACACAAAATCCCCAGCCCATATCGATAGGTTGCTGTGAAAGATGCTGAGCGGGGAAAACCAGCATTTCCTAACAACAGCAGAAACTTTAAAAATCCCTAATTCACCGCCTCATGGGAGGAAACAGAAAAAGCTAACTGCCATAGCAACAGCCTCCTGGGGCAAGAGCTTTGGGCATGGCACCCTAGGAAAAGAACCCCAAGTATGTCATCTGGATTTAGGAAAGAAAGGGAAGACCTTTAGAGGAGAAATGGAGGAGTCCCCTCTTGGTGCAGCAGGATGGGAAGGACAGAGCTCTCCGAGGTGCACATCAGCAGCTGGAGGTTTGCTGAGATGGGTGATCCTACACGCTGGGACAGATAAGCTGCTGTCCAGAAGGATTCACGCACATCTGCGCTGCAAGCACTTCAGCCATAGACTGGTTTGGGTTGGAAGGGACCTTAAAGCTCATCTAGGTCCAGCTCCCCTTCTGTGGGGGGCTGGGTGAGGCAACACGCTTTTCTTGTTGCCCTTGATGTCCCTGGACAGATTTAACTCTCTTAGGGCTTTAGCTTTCCTAACTGGATCCCTGGATGCTCAGACAATTTCTCCGTACTCCTCTCTCAGGCTACCAGTCCTTGCTTCCATCCTGCGTAGGCTTCCTTCTTGTATTTTAACTTGTCCAGAAGCTCCTTGTCCATCCACGCTGGCCTCCCAGCATTTCTGCCTGACTTCCTCTTTGTTGGGATGCATCACTCCTGAGCCTGGAGGAGGTTATCCCTGAATACTAACCAGCTTTCTTGGGCCCCTCTTCCCTCCAGGGCTTTATTCCATAAATATTCCCTTAGCATTGCTTTTCCATGCTAACAACTGCCATACATACCTCAGGCACGCACGGCTGTGATCACATATCCCTGGCATTAACCACAGGATATGGTTTAAACCTTCCAGAATTCCTACACCACATTTAGCAAGCAAGAGTGGCAATTGTCAGAAAATGCTCCTTCCCAGCCTACTCACTGAAAAAGCAGTGTCTTTTCTCAAAGGTATAGATACAATTAGAATTTAAAACTTAGCTCACAGAACTGTAGTAAAACACACCATTGGGCTTATGTCTTTCACTGTGCCTTAGCAGCACCTTGTTCAATTAAAAACCCAAACCAAATTCTTCCTTTTGGGCTCTACTGTAGATATGAAAACACCTGTTTGGCTGAAAAAGCTGATTTTCTGTGATTTACTGCACCTTACGTATTCATACCAATTTATCTCAATGAAATCTCTTTAAGACAGTTGGCACTAATGCCAGAAATCATGCATTTAGATACGTCTGAAAAATACCTGTGAGTATAAAGATGGCAACATGGGAACGATGGCTGAGGAGGAGTAATGCCTCATGGGATTGCAAGTAGAGCTTTAGCCTGTTATCTATCATGCAGCAGAGATGACCTGAATGACCATCCTTCAGGAAGCTGGGAGGAGTGGGGCCCACAGATGATCAGCTCTGGCAAGCCTACCTGCTTTGGGGAAAACCAGGGGCTGTCTCACCCATGCCAGCTGAGGAGCTGTCCCTCCAACTCCTCTTGGTAGCTTCCTAGCGATCCCTGCGTTTGAGCAAAGCTACTGGAAAGCAACCTGGGATTTGAACTTCACAACCACCCTGTGCCGGTGTTTGAGGGCTACGCTGCCAGGTTTCCAAGGAAGGGGCAGAGGAGAAACAGCCACGCGAAATGGAAGGGGAGAGAAATGGATGTAATGATTGATTTACAATCAGAACAGTGTAAGAGAGAAGAGAACTAGCAATTTTAGCACAAGTTAAAGTCAGGAGGACAAAGGTGACCTGGCTTCAGCCACAGTAAAGGCTATCAAATTAGAGTTTTGGAGCCAAGGAAACACACAACTCTTTTCTTGACTCTCTGATGGTTATCAGCTCTTTCTTCAAGGGCTGTGTATGCCAAGCATGCACTACCTACCCACACTGCATTTCCATCCCACCTCTCTAATTGGTCTAATCATGCATTTCATTATTAAGGCAATTTCTAATGTCACACATTGCCTTAACCAAGTATTTCAACTTACTTTCTTCCCCACTTTTCTCAGCTAATAAAAGGAGAGCAAGGAAGAAGCAGAAAGAAACTGCCCATGTTCAACATCGTTAATATTTCAACAAGCTCTCATAGGCTTTTGAAGTTCACATTTCCCAGAACTAGAGTGACTTTTTTACTGATAAGCAATTTCTCTAGAGGTGGGTTTATAGGGCATGGGGACATTGGTTTCCAGTTGGATGGCTGTCAATGGGTGGCTCAGAAATGCCTACAGCCTGACCAGCTCCCTGCAGCCTGGTTAGCTGCGGTCTCCTCCTTTTTAAAGCTCATCAGAGGTGGGTTGGTAGCTTGGTTGTCACTCATCACCAAGAAAGGGGATTGTAAGTCATGGGGCTGATCATTTCCAGATTGCAAATCCACTAGAAATACCTCCCGTGACCTTCCCCTTCTCACAGACTCCACAGATTACTTTTTTTAATGGGTTTGCCTATTTCCTGTTGGCTGCTACTAGTCTTGCACCAGGACCTTAAATAAGCAGAGGGCATTCTCCTGTTGACTCCGTTCAGTGAATCACTGCAACTGATGACTGCTTAATTTGTTTGAGAAAGCAGCAACTGGCCTGCTAATCTACACAAAAATAAATCCCTAGGACAAAGTAGCAAGGAAGGGGTTTATAACCAGATCTGTCCCACTCTGAAATTGCTCAGAGGCCCTTCTAAATCCTTGGCAAGCACCACAAGTAGCACAGAGGCATGCCACAAAGGCAGGACCAAGTGCAGAGTGGCAGCCACCAGCATGCAGAAAAGGACAAGATAAACCCTTAAGACATCCCAGCCCAAATCCCTGGTGTGCTGACTCCAGCAGAGACAAGGAGCTCTCTGCACCCCTGTAGGTCTAGCTAACCACTCTTTAGCCTGACCTCGTTGCACGGTGCTGACATACAAGCATGGGAGAAAGCTGAAAAATACCAAAGTGCTCTTTTGTAATCTTGTAGTCTTGCTAAGGACACCTCTCTAAGTGATAAGACAAGATTGGTGATGGAGGAATTCAAAATTGAAACCAAACACCCATTATCAGGCTCCCAGTGACTTCCATGGCATGGCTGTTACGTTTCCCATACCTTTACAGAGCTCAGAGCAGTTTAAACCAAAGATGCTATTTTAAGCAATGTGATGCTAAACATGCTTCTGCCACCAACAGGAGCCTGTCTGACACCTCACGGCAGCTGTCAGAAAGGTTTGGTCCTCTCTACATTCACTGTAAGACACAATGAACAGTGACTTAGTTAACATGATGAAAAGCACTCCTAATTTTCAACTAAAGACAGAACTTCACATACTGAGCGTTTCTTAGAGCAAGTCCCTTTCCCACTGATCCATGGTGGAAGGGATCATCAGTGCTGGACAGCCAAAGCTTCATTTCAGCCATGCCTTTGTGAGCATCAGCAGCTGGACCTCTCACAGCATTCCACAGCCCCAGCTCTGGATCATCACAACTCTTTCCATACC
>NW_008614550.1:19880-81929 GCF_000691845.1 Merops nubicus | reverse complement strand
CCCCAGCTCGGAACCATCCCCCCTCTTCCCACCCCAGCACCCTGCAGCAGCAATGTCCCAGCCCCCCAGCCAGCCTGTGGGGCTTACCCAGGGTGAGGAAAATGCTGGGCTTAGCTTCCAGTTAGTGTCCCACCACAGCCCAGCATGAATTAACTATATTTTTCTGCAGCTCTGGAGAACGGGAGAGATCAAGAGGTGGGGAAAGACAAGGAGACGAAGTGGCTGAGAGCTGAGATCACTAATAGTGATCATCCATTCAGTCCTGTGGCCAACGTTGAGGTCCTGGGCAGAGAAGATGCCCCAACAAGGAGGCAAGGCAAGTTAAGAGAGCCCCCGAATACTAAAACCCAACTGATTGCCCCCAGTGCTGAGCTGGAAGAGAACTGCATGTGTCCTGTGAAATACAGCAAGAGGTTACAAGTGTGTAACAGGACAAACTTACTTAAAAAGCAGCTTACTTGGAATCTTGGAAAAATTAAGGCTGGAAAACATCTCTAAGATCATCAAGTCCAAACATCAACCCAACACTACCATGACGACTAAAACATGTCCTGAAGTATCAAGTCCACACATTTTTTGAACACCTGCAGGGATGGTGACTCCACCATCTCCCTGGGCAGCCTGTTCCAATATTTAGAAGACAAAGGTCTCTCAAGAGTGTTATGCGTGACCCCCTGGTGCAACTGGCCACGTACCTCCTCACTGGCCCTTGCTGCAAAAAGCTTCCCAAATCCTAAATGCTGCCTAAACACAGATAAATTTAGGTGCTCAGATTGACTGCTCTTTGCAACAGCATGATTGACAGCTTACAGAAACTAGAGAGAGAACTAGTGTGTTTAAAAGTGCCACAATAATCACAATATATTTACATTTTTCTGACACATTAGTCAAACATTTATCATTTCTTAAAATGTAGCTATGATACTTTGTCTAAACTGTCATGAGTCACAATGTAATTACATGGTAATCATATGGCAATTAATTTATATGATATTCATTTGAAACAGGGAAGAATTATGCTTGTGATAGCATGCAAAATTAACAGGCACACCAGACAAGGAATAGAAATTAAGCCACTGGAAAAAAAAAAAAAAAGTAGGAAAATAAATGTTAAAATCAATGTTTAAACAAATTGCTCCAAGCTTTAGGGAAAAGCTATGAGACTGAACCATTCAATTTGCTCTTTCTGAATTTCTGAAATAATCTCTCAAAGTTGCCTCTTTTAACTTCAGTTTAACCGTTTCCATCCACCGTAGCAGCTCATTTTAATCTTCCTACAACACAATTTTAACAGTTTCCAAACTGAACTACATAAGGAAAACAAACAAAAAGCCAACAGGCAGATGCAAAGGACCCACCTGTGCCCCATTTTAGGGTTTCAGGTCTCCAAGTGGCTGTCAGGACCTTCAAGAACTGACACAGCGATACTGCACACATCAGTGATGCTCACACACTAAATAGAGACTTGGTGACAATTCTGAGCTCTCCCTGCTTCAGAGACCTCCAGCCCTGCAATCTCTTCTTCTGATTTATTAGCTAACTCCAGGTCAAAGCCAGCTGCCTTGGGCACCAAGCTCTGGTCACCAAGCTGAACCTTATGGTGATGGGAGACCTTGAGAGGGATGAGCCTGAAGGGAGGCAGAGGTGGTTTGGACACAATTATAATATTGTCTCTGTTCAAAATCTGGGAGCAGGACAAGGGGTTACAGCAGAGCAAAAGAGACAAGCCAAAAAAACAGGAAGGATCCACCAAAAAAAGAAGTTCTGAATTTACCAAAGGCTTTTAACAGCAAAAGAGAGTAAAAACTAAAAAAATAAAAACTATTCCGCAATGAAGAAAATTAAGATCCCATATGTGGTGAATTATTCCATTTACAGCTTCCTTTTTAGAAGTCATACTAATTAATAACTTCAGCTAATCTCATTCTTATTCACAAGACACCCTCTATTTATTTTGCAAAGAAAATTTTTAACTGGAATAGCCTATTGAGGTCTTCCTAACTCATCTTCAGCAGTTGTCTTGGGAAACAGCACTGTAGTCATATTTAATACATGTGCTGTGTACGGCAACTCTGATGAAAAGGGGAATAAAATTATACAATTATTGCATTAATTATACATTATACATTTTTTTTCAGTGGCTCTTAGTGCTTTTCAGAATAGTTGGGTCACCTGAAGAAAAAATGCACCGCAAAGCTTTCTCATTAACATTGTGACAGGCATGTCTAGGACACTGCAAGCAGCTGGTGGGAACGAAACCCAACATTTGCTTGCAAATAAACCTCATAAAGTTGGTGAGGTGGGGTACAGGGGTCATACGGGTGGCTGCAGCATCATCCTCCCAGAAATCCCCTTAGCCTGTGTGGGTCAATGTCTTGGAATGTACTCTGAAACCGAAGCCCAGACTAGCCCTTTACCTTGGGATGCTCTTGAAGCACATCTGGAACTGTTGCTTTATGTACAGCAGTTTAAGTAGATCCTCTATAATATCCCTGAAACTTCCATCCTCATGAACTTTCACCCAATCACAAAGTCGCCTGGCCCAGGAGCTCCCCCACACCAGGAAATGGGAAGCACCACATTTTTGGTGGCCCCATTCACTGAGGAGCTCCCTGTGCACTTGAGATGGCCTCTTCCTGCAGGAGCATGTTTTCTCTCTGTCACTGCAAATCTGGGAGTGGCAAATCCCAAACTAGAGGAGTGGCATGTTCATGCGGGGTCTGAAAGCATGGAGGCACAGCCAGCATGGCAAATGTGGTGCCAGGAGTAGTATTGTCCCCACTGCTCATGGCTCCCAAAGCCAGCAGTGAGCCCAGCCACCCACCACTGGGCTGTCCTTGGCAAAGCCACCACATGAGCTGGTCTGAAAACAAACAAACCAACCAACAAAACCAAACCAACACAACAAAACAAAAAAAACCCCACCCAAACAACAACAAAAACCCTCAACCTGTTTTTGAGGAAAGAGCAGAGGAATGGTGGCTGGTACTGCCCTGGGAAGCTCCAACCACAAGCACTATCAGAAGAGGGCGGAGGTAGTACCGGGCACCATGTGGGACGGGATGCTAACAAACACACAGGGGACCCTACAAAACAGGATTAAGCTTGTGCACAAGTGAAATGGGGCACGGATAGTCTCTGGCCATCCACCAGCACAGAGCAAAGGCGATCTCATTCAGGCCACAGATGACCAGTGACATCTATCAGCATCTCATCACTTCTCAGGTATCACAACTTCATTACCAGCTGTCACACTACATAGCCAGTTCCAGGCTTCTCCTCTGCACTATGAGGAGAAAAATGGATATTTCAAGCTTCTCATCCCATTTACTAGTGGCTTTTCTATTTGTGTGGAGCAAACACACCAAGGCCTAGGCAAATAATGAAAAAATAATAATTACCTAATGAATTCTCTGATTGATTTGATAAATGTTCTCCAAACAGAGAGGAAAATGGAATCATAAATAATGTACTCCTCTGCTGATGGAGATAGTTTTGAATAAGCTTGCATGCATCTCGCAGGATTTGCTGGGACAGCTCCAGGATGTTCACAGGTACCACACACGCCAGGAACCACCGGCATGAGTTTGAACGCGCTGTTGCTCCATCCAGTGCAATGCCTGGTGGTTTAGGAGCAAGGTGCAGGGTGTACAGAGGGATCTCCTAGTCATAGAATCATAGAATCATTTAGGTTGGAAGGGACCTCCAAGATCATCAAGTCCAACCATTGAGCCATTAGGGCTCTAAAGTCCTCTGCTAAAACAGATCAGAATCTGTCAGGGCTGGAAGGGACCACAAGGATCCCCCAGTTCCAACCCCTCTGCCATGAGCAGGGACACCTCCCACTAGATCAGGCTGCCCAGAGCCTCCTCCAGCCTGGCCTTAAAGACCCCCAGGGATGGGGCCTCAACCTCCTCCCTGGGCAACCCATGCCAGGGTCTCACCACTCTCATAGTGAAGAACTTCTTCCTCACATCCAGCCTGAATCTGTCCACTTCCAGCTTTGCCCCATTCCCTCTAGTTCTGTCATTACTCAATATCCTAAAAAGTCCCTCCCCAGCTTTCTTGTAGGCCCCCCTAAGATACTGGAAGGCCAAAGAAGTGAGACAGCTGCACCTTAGATCCATTGACCTCCACAGGTACAGCATGCTTATGTTAAATTGTGCTGGGTTTGTGTTTACAGAGGGGCAGAGAAAGACTTTAAATGGTTTGGCCTTTTCAAAAACCTTAAGTCCCATCTGGTTCAAGCTCAAACACAAGGAAGAGCTGCCGTGTCCAGGCACAAGCCGGTACTCCTGCACAGCACCATGCACACACCTCTGACCCTCACATGCCTCCTTGACACCCAGAGATTTCTCCAGACTCTGCAGCAGACCCATCCTCCTCTCCTTGTCCCATGCCTGAGGCAACTGAGCTCACAGGGAAGGCTTCAGCTGAACTTTTTTTGGTTCCTGCTGCCCCCCTGCCTGTGGAGCTAACCTCTGGGAAGCACACATTAGCTTTCACATCCTACCTATGTGAGGTGAATGTTGAGCAGGCTGTAAAAAGCATCAGCAAATAAATTATTTATCATATTATTGAGCGGGTTTAGCTCGGATGATCAATATGAAGAAACCTGCAAATGCTCTGAAATGCTTAAAAAGGAAAAAAAAAAAAATCCTTGGACCCACCAGATCAGTATGCCAGTCCTTGCAAGGACTGGATTCTTCTGTGGCATTTGGGGGATTTCAGGTTGGAACTAAATGATGAGCTCTTCCACCTCCCATGCCTTCTGTCACCTCTCCTGGTGGGCAACTTCCCAGAGCTGGTTCAGCCTCACAAGGGCCAGATGCACCATGCGCCTTTCTGCCCACAAGCTCACCTAGCAAAGCAACACCTCCCTGCTGTGCCCTGCAGCTCCCAGTTCCTTCTCAGCTCTCGGACAGAAACCACAAAACCTTCTGGAGGCAAACCCAAAGTATTGCACTTCCTAAGTTTTCTGGAGAAGGATTCACAATGTACATGCATATATGGATGTAAAAAACCCCTAACATTGCTGACTTCTTTCCGTGACTCCCCAGAGCTTTGCCATGATGGCTGGCTGTGGGCCAGAAGAAAAGCATTTTCAAGAATTACCAAAACTGCTTTTATCTTATTCCTGCTTTATATGCCCAAAACAGTTTTCACAGATGACACTTGACGGAAAACGCTTTAATGGACTATAAATACTGCCATCTCCTCTATGCCTGCTCCAGGCTCCAGTTAAATATGGCAAACAAGAACTATTTGTACATAAATAAATTATTCTTCTATGGATAAAACTAGTCAATGTAGGAGATCAGATCCAGTTCAATTATTGCCTCCATGACAGTAATGAGAAAAAATACTCTACCATGACCTATTGTAAATCTAAGAGAAAAGGCTCCAGCAGGGACTTCGCAATTCCTGGACTAATTGTACATAATTAAAAAATGTAACACCATAATTTACAATCATTTCAATGAAGTGCAATGATACACACATTTACTAATTTTACTGCAACATCTGTGATCTTCGTTTTGTTTCATTTATTACATTTCTTATGGAGGCGAGAGCTCGTTCCAGTACAACAAAAACTGACCTGCATTTTTATGAATAACTTGTTTCCATCAAATTTTAACCTAGCAAAGAGAAAGCAAATTTGATAAAATGCCATAAAACAAACAAAAATCTATCCTTATTAGGTTGGAAAAAGTTTTCAAAGAATAAACATATCAGCACTGGGGAAAAAAAAGATCAATTTTTGGTTGACCAAAGTAAATTGAATATTAATCTTGAATGTGGCAAATAGCTTCAGCTGGGAAGGGCAAGGGAAAATATACTTGAAAAACCAAGATGCTCACTGCTTTGTAGTTTACCAGAATCTATGACTTAAAACAAATTAAGAACTTTGAACAAAAAAAAAAAAAAACAGGTCAACTGCCACCACACAATATTTTCCAGTATTTTTGTTTTGATGAAAGAAAGAAAGGGAAAAAAAAATTTCTCACTTGGGTCAACCGCAAATGACTTTTCTAATCATTTCCCAGTTTAATCACCAAGCCAAAGTGTCAAATATTTGCATGGCTCTGGCTTTTAGAGAAGTTTGCTTCTCTTAGTCACAAATCCTTCTTTCCCACCCCCCTCACTCAGGCAACTGCTGTCCTAAAGCTCTCTCATTTCTAAAACATCATCCATTAACTTTTTTCCCTCATTGCAGAAGCTTTATTATCCACAGCACGGCAAATACTGATGAAAGATCCTTCCAATGCCACCAAAAGAGCATCCAAACCTCAAGATCCACTGCAGCTTAACAAGATTAAATCACACTGCAGAGACACCTTGAAGCCACGAGCAGAGGTGCTCACACTAATCTCTTCAGCATGTTTTTCCCCAGAGATGCTGGGCTGAGTATCACATTCGTTTGGCCACAGTGATGACTTTCCGCTAGCAGTCCCAACAGGGGAATAAAGAGCTCAGTTTTAAAGCTAAAGTGGAATAATTCATTTGACTTTTACCAGGGGAATAGGATTCCCCCGTTCACTGGAATACCTGGTTGCTGTATAGTGTCTATAGCTGACATCAGCAGTCCTCAGAGGTGCTCACAAAAGCCAGCTGTCTGGTTTCAATTTGCCACTGCTCCAGTGGATACACTTTAGAGGCCTCCTGAGGAAGATGTAAATAAATAAATAAGGTGGAAACCTCTGAATGAAAACAGGAGGAATTAAATTAGGAATCTGGGAGACCAGGACGATTATTTGCCTTACGTTTCTAGGATGAAAATCTCTTCTCAGAAGAGAAGGAGCAGAGGTCTTAAGGTAAAATGCAATAGCCATGTGCTAAAAGTGAATGGGTGGCTTGGGTGAGAGCCAGACTGAAATGGGGAGACCTGGATTTCTGTCCCTAAAGGTTTTCCAGACCCCAGTCACAGGCAGGAGCAAAGCTGCTTGTTATGTACAATCAGATATCAAGTTTGCTGGGATCCCTGGGAGAAACGTCCGTGCTTGGCCACCACCATGCGCAAACCATGGAGCCAGTAGTTGCTCTTTGGCAGAGGGCAAAGGGGTTTCACACTGACAACTCCAATATTAAAGATTGTGGTTTGTTCCCCCTTGAATTTAGGGAACGAGCACGTATGTCTTACCAGTCCTACTGTTCCTCCAACCAGCCTTGTTCCACAGCTTCCCCAATCTATTGACTCTCTTTGAAGAAGGCAGACCTCTGGAGAAGTGTAACAATGGCAAATTGCAATCAGTCTTCGTAAAAATTAACAATAAAGAAAAAAAGTTACACTGTCCACAACAGCTGGCAGCTTTTCCTCCTACAGTTACCTCCACTGGCTGCACCATGCAGAACTTCCACTCTCTCTCCTTATCTTGAGAAGCAAAGGAGAAAAATGAGGAGATGTCAAAGAGGATGAAGAGAAACTGAAGCTCAGAAATAATAGGCAATGAATCTGAAATTTGAAGAACAGCCTTTTTTTTTTTCCTGGTAGTATTGTTCCAAGCAGCATGGGCTTGTAAAAGCCTAATCACTTCCCATCCGGCTCATCAATCACAGGAGGGAACTGGCCCCTCGCACAGCAGAGTAAGCCTCAAATTGGCTCCCACCAATAAAAAAAGGTAGTGGAGAAGGACAATCCCTTCAGAGGATTGTTTCATAAATCTTGTCTAGACAGAGAACACAAGAGAAATGGAAAATACTTCTTGGAAGACCATGACCATTCAGTCCCGCCCCACTTACATTATTGATACACGCTTGCTGCAGCTCATACTTTAATGTGAATTTTCTGATTTTGATTCTTGTTATTCAGCATCATGCAAAATGAAACATTAAATTTCAAATACTTAAAAACAGGTGAAGGCAGTAATTGAAGCCAACAGAAGTCACACACTGGCACTATTACTGCTGCGTGTGCTCTCCCAGCTGAAAAAAACACACGAAAGAGACACTGTTGCTACTCCTCTATTTTCAGCAGTTGCTGACATTTTACTGTAATTTATTCCCATTTTCTCCTCTTCTTCTTAAAAATAACAACACCACTACTATTCTAATAATAAATGCCAGCTCTCATGCCCAAAAGGCCTTTCAGCAGAGGACTGTTCCTGCCAGCAAAGGGTGCCTGAGCTGGGCGCAGAGGGACAACTTGTGGAGCGGGTACCACAGAAAACCCACCCAGCTGCTCGCCTCGTTACGCTCAGCACGACATTACCCTCTGGTTTCTTAGTCATAAGTTTTTCTTTTGGTAGCCTGTCCTTTCCAATGAAGGGGTCCAACTGTCAGCTACTATTCCAGCCTGTATTGGGTATACTTTTGATGGCTTCCTCCTCCACTTTTATCTGTCAGAAGCGCTAAAGACTCCCACGAACCATAAAGTGTTTCTGACATTCATGGCTTTTAGATCCCAGGTTTCAAAGAACCGCTGAAGGTTATGTTGATTAAGTCCAAAAACGTATCTCTAGAAAGCTGTAGCTTAAATAAAAAAGGTGTTTTGCTGTCACAGTGATCAGCCAAAACTGTTACTGAACCAGAGCATATGGGAGCTGAAAGTCATCAGAGAAACGTGTGATGTTCCAGGCTGCTAAGATTTGCTCTCTCCAGCAGAGATCAGAGGCAGCAGGAAAGCAGAAGAGGCATTTAGCTCAATTAAAAAATAAACAAATAAAAACAAAGCCTCGTATTGAGCGAGATGATGGCCGATTACCCACCAGTTAAGCGAGGACTAAGAAAAATCATTGCCTCTTAAAAGTGCTATCAGACAAGAGGCTTTTTGTTTTGTAAGAGCCCCAGAGGGGCGCTCTGAGATGCCTCTGGAGGATGGAGCTGAAGATATTTATTTAAGGAAACAAGAGGAGCCTTTACTGGGAGCTCTCCTGAAACCCAGGATGAAGGCCTCCTTATTTTGCTTCTGAGGAGTCCCTGCTAAACATACACAACAGGATTCATCCTTCTGGCAAATTAACATCCAGTGGACACTGTCTGCAGCAGATCTGATAAATATTTGCATCTGCTCTGAATTCATGGCATGATGCAGCATTAAAATTTCATGGGAGAAAAAAAAAATTGCTTAAGAAGCTGTCGGATCTGGGCTCCTCACAGTTGCAAGGATAGTTACAGGCAGCAGACACTGTCAAGCTGCCAGTTGCTTCAACTAACAAAATTTCAGCCCTTATTAGACATAAAAAGATATGTAATTTCCTTCTAGAAGATGGAGTTAAAACCCAGCGCTTTATGTACAGCAGTTCAGCAAGGGCTTTAATGAACAACTAAAACTTTAAAAGGAGTAAAACCAAAAACCAGGACTACATCTCACAATCTGAAGGCACGTTTGGAGAAAGGTGACCTTTTATGGCAGGAGCCGCGATGCAGGAACACAATCAAAATTATTTCTTTTTAAACTGAAATCTCACGAGGGTGTGTGAACTCTGTTCAAAGTCATATAAATAAATAGGAATTGTATAACTCCTGTCTGTGGGCTTAGCTGGCTCTGATGTGTTTGCACAAACGTGCACAGATTTCTTTATTTGAAGTGGTTTCCATTCAGGATTGGTCTTTCCAGGTTCATATGGTCACAGTGATGGAGGTGAGGACACCAGCCCCAGGACTAATGAGTACCATAAGGCCTCTTGGCCTTGAGCCATTCCCTCCCCATCCGGCTCTTGGGATATGGGAGCGGTTGCTGCAGAACACAACACAGCCCCCTGCCAGCTCCTGGTACACCTCCTTGTTCCCAGTAGCAGACTTGGGTTTCCTCACACGATGTTTTCCCAAGCAAAACATTTCTAACAGAAGCTGGAAAAAGTGACCAAAAGTCTGCACACAGAAAAGCACCCACTCAAACCAGAAACCACACACTTGGAATCTTTGCATACTGAAGACTCGGTGTTCCCATCAATGTTGAATAAGCATTTCACACCTTGGGATCGCTGGGGAACATGATCAGTGGACGGAGTTGAGTGCTTGAAGTAGGAAGAACTGGGTAACCCTCTGATGATAACTGGCATGCGATACCTGCATCGCTGCAGTCCTTCAAGAAAAAAAAAACTACTTATTAATTTACCTTTTTATTAAATAAAACCAACCCATTTTGGCCAAATACCAGGATTACAAAGCCAAAGCAAAGTGGTATTTTAACATTTTACCAAAATTTGCTTTTGGAATCCTTTAAGCCAACTCTGCTTAGCCCTACACCGCTCAGCCGCACGTCCAGTGCCCCAGGCTGAATCGATCCCGAAGCAGGCAACGGCAGGGCTGCTGCCAAAGCTGCAAACATATTGATGTTGGTATAGATTTAAATGTGCTGGACCTACTCTGCCCAAGGAAATGCTGGCTTGCCTACTAGGAAAACCTGCAGCGGTGTCGTTACTTCATGATTTTGGGACTTTGCTGTTTCATCAGTGTAGTCCAGGCATGCGATGGCTGAGCACGCTTCAGATTGATATGCAAGGTGTTCATAGGAGAGGCCTTCATAGCAAATAAAATTTCTCAATTTCACTATCCAGTTATGGAGAAATTTTTGATCAAAAGGCCATAAAGTCTAGAAGACCACCTGAAAATGCTTGCTTTGCAATGACTGGATTTCCTTCCACACGACATGCAATGCTTCCCAACAGGCTCTGACCATACGCATTTGATTTTACACCTTTGATCAGTTTGACTGATTTTGGTGTCATCCGACCAGGGACACTTAGAGGCACTGAGAGAAATAAATGCCCTTTTAACCGTATTTTATTCTGATAGATACGCGCTGTTCTGCTAAAATAATTCATTGTATCCTAATGAAATGAGCACGACTCGCTCCAGAAATGAATGAATCCTCACTCCCTGGTGATGGGTATTTATGTGCAGGGACGGAGGGTCTGTAATGGAAGATCTATCGTTAACGCCTGCACCCATTTTATCTTCATTTCACACAATACGAGCGAACTGAGTGTTGTTTTGGGGATATAATTGATCTATAGCTGAAACAAATCAGCTCCGCAGCTGAGCGAGGAGATGAAGTAGTGGATAATCTCTGGTTTAAAAGCAGCTGTTGTGTTGAGATCAAATGATTACTTGGGCACTGCAATGATTAGCTGACAAGGGAGTGTGTTTCGGCATCTGCCACCGTTAGCGGGCAGCGGTGCCGGGACCTGCGGCCACGCTGATGCCGAGCACCAGAGCTAACTGACAGCACGCCTGGGATCAGCTCCTGTTTTGCTAAACTGATGGACCTCACCTGGCCTCAGTCACAAATATCAGCATTTTCAGGACACAGGTAGGCAGAGGATGCAGGGAAGGAGGACGCCCAGCCATGGGTCAGACGCTAAGCTGCGCGGCTGCCTCTGCTCTCCACAGTAGTTACAACACAGCATCAGTACTTGTCAATATTTCCCTCTCATTTCTCTCTGCTTGCACATCTCTGTTTTTGAGAACCGAAATTCAGCCCATCCCGTTCTGCGGTGCCTTTCCGTAAGGATTCCTGCAATGGCTGTTTTCAATAGGTTCCCCTATTTAGAGAAGGTACCACCTGCTCATAAGAACACCACACGAACGAAATACAGACGCAGGGAGAACACAGGTTTGCAGTTGTCTTTTCTATCTCCTTAATCATCTTTTGTGCTTTCAGCTACACGAGCCTTTTCCACACAACCTGAAGGTAACTGAGGCTGCACAGCAGATGAAACACAAACACGTTGCCATCAGCAGGCTGCAGAGACTGACTAGCACAGCTGCAGGGACCTTCTGCATTGAGCTCACCATCTCAGAGAGCGGGCAGGTAACCCCCCATCTGCACAGTGCGTTTCCTTTCCTCCTGCTATAACCAAAAAATTCACCAGTCTCCAAAGCAACTTAAAATGATATTTCAAAGATGATAGCCATCTCTAAGATCTATTAGTTCAGGTTTTCCACACCTGCATCAAAGCCAGAAAGCTCCTTAAAACAGATACATTTTCTCCTACTCAATCCCTTGGTAGGTTTGAAAGGAACCCAAGTGAGGTCTTCTGCTTCCCAAAGAGGTTACCCTACACTTTTACAGAAATAGCCATTAATTCCCTGATATTCATTATGGATTTTCCTTCCTTAGGCCCTCATTCTGCACCATACTTTTGAAGGATGAACTGTCATGATTATTCCTGAGGTACACGTTACACAGGGTTGTTGCTTTTAATTTACAGCAGCAGTATGATATGTATCTCACCAGCTCCTTTTCCTCTCCCCTGCCCTTCGGCCCTCTCTGGAGGACAAGAAAGCCGAAGCACAGGGAGCTGGGAGGCTGTTTTCAGAAGCCTCCTCCCAAATTCAAGGCAGGAGGGGTCCTTCTAGGTATAAACCAGTGCACCTTATACCAACACCAGTATGGAAAGGATTTAAAGCAACGATGTTCCATATCTCAAGCTCCCTTGTTTGGAAGTGGCAATGTACCTGCAGGCAGTCAGGGGTGTCAGCACATTTCGTTGTCAGCATTTCACGGGTTGTCATCCATAGCAAGATGTAGATATTTCCACCATCACCATGATTACCCAGAATGATAGAAAAATTTATGTTTTACAGATTCTTTGCTGGCACTTCAGGATCTGACTCAATCCCAACACATCAGAAATCAGAATGAGTGGTAACATCAGGCACTGGCCACCATTCAAGCTCTTGGACCACTTGGCTAGGTCTCTTCCATCCCAAAAGGCATTTACTTTGAGGGTCTCATCTCCATCTTGGGCTCATTAAGGTTGTTTTCTTAAAGCTTGAGCATAAACCCTCCTATGAAATGTATTTTGTTGCTCTCTCCAGTAAGCAACATTGAGATATCACTATTATTTTTCCTGCACAAAACATCACAGGTTTGTCAAAATCGGCATGATATTTCTGCTTTGGCTTTTGACATTTTCAAGTTTATTATGTTCAGACAGTACCTCAAAGCACTTCATTTTTCCTCGCTGCTAGGACTAATGACCACCAAAGGAAGAAAAGAAACACTCTGTGCTATTCAATACAGCCTGTAGATTCTATTACCCTTCTACTTAACTTCAAACACAAGTACCAGAAGTCGATGAGACCAGTTGTGCTTAACCACCTGCAGAAGTACAGCCTTGAACTAGATCCTTGTTGCTTTAACCAAAACCTCTCAATCCCACCTTTCCATGATGATATTTGACACTGGGGACACCTCACCTGAAAAGTCAATGGCACTTTATTTTACATAGATGTGGTGCTGAGGGGCATGGTTTAATAGTCCACCTGGCAGTGCTTCGTTAATGGTTGGACTTGATGATCTTAAAGGTCTCTTCCAACCAAAACGATTTTATGATTCTATACCCTGTAGGATTCAGCACTTGGAGCCAGCTTGCACTGTACAGCAACACACACCACATGCAGTTAACATGATAACCTTGCTGGCTGCTTGTCAGGTTGAGCAAACCCATCCTCCAGCCCAGAAAGACACATACACTATCACCCTCCAGGCAGCTGCAGTCCCCCCAGCTCCTGAGAGCAGCCCCACACAACATAGCAGTTTTTCCTAGGACACATCCTTGTGAATGCTCCCTCGACATGCTGGTTTTGAGGGGGACGCTCAACAATTATAGAATCACTAAGGCTGGAAAAGACCTTCAGGATCATCAAGCTCAACCTTCCTCCCAACATTTCCCTAACCTCTAGACCATAGCCTCAAGTGCTACATCTACTCATTTTTTGAATCCCTCCAGTGATGGTGACTCCACCACCTGCCTGCCTGTTCCAGTGCCTGACCACTCTCTCAGCAAAGAAATTTTTCCTAATATCCAATCAAAATCTCCCCTGGCACAACTTGAGGCCATTTCCCCTCGTCCTGTCATCAGTAATTTGAGAGAAGAAACCAACAACAGCCTCACTACAACCTCATTTTAGGTAGCTGTAGAGAGCAATAAGGTCTACTCTCAGTCTCTTCTTCTCCAGACTAAACAACCCCAGCTCCCTTAGCCAGTCTCCATAAGCCATGTTTTCCAGCCCTCTCACCAGCCTCGCTGCCCTTCTCTGGACCCTATTCACCACATCCATGTCCTTATCCTGTGGTGCCCAAAATTGAACACAGGACTCAAGGTGTGGCCTCACCAGCACCGAGTACAGGGGCACGATCACTTCCCTACTCCTGCTGACAACACCATTTCTGATACAGGCCCAGGATGCCATTGGCCTTCTTGGCCACCTGGGCACACAGCTGGCTCATGTTCAGTTGACTGTCCACCAACACCCTCAGGTCCTTTTCTGCCAGGCAGTTTCCAGCCACTCCTCCCCAGGCCTGGAGCATTGTCTGGGGTTGCTGTGACCCAGGTGCAGAACCCGGCACTTGGCCTTGTTAAACCTCATACACCTGACCTCAGCCCATTGCTCCAGCCTGTCCAGATCCCTCTGCAGGAAAGTCCACTTTTCCCCCCAGCCCAGCCTTCCCGGGACCCGTGCAGGACGCCCACGCATCACGCGCGGGGCCGTAACAAGGTGGCCCAGTACCAGTGTCAGGTTTGCGGTGGGAGCCTCCCTGCTGCTGCTGCTGCACACTGCAATCCACACAATTGTGCTGACATTTCTGAAGCACAAAAGCCCTCCGGCATGCATCTACAGAGGAAACCTTTAAAATTGATCTGGTTTAGCACAAAAACTGTTGGCTAAGCCTCCATCCATCCCTCTGCTCTGCCACCTCTTGACACAGCTTACAGCAAAAGACTTTACGTTCCCTTTACTATGGCTTTTAGCAGCAATTCAAGCCCATTGATCCAGGACTCTGAGTCAGTTTATTACAATGCAAGATTATTCAGCTCCTTGACAGTCGATTTGTTTAATTTCACTTTATTCCATAGTAAAATGGGATTGGAGACAGGGAGGGCTAGAGGAAAAATTGGCAACACACTGCCTAAATGCTCAGAAAACATCACTGAAAGGAAAGCAGAAAATACCTCCGCTTGGTGGAGACTGCTGTACCACAACTGTGCATGTATCTATGTGCCTGCCCATACCTCTGAGTCTGTGCCCCCCAACTTCAGTCTCTGTTCCACAGAAGGAGTTCAGAGGGCAGGTGACAAAGGGAAGAACAAAAAAGGCTTAACAACATCTGAGCAAAGCCTGTCAGGGAACAGCATGAATTGGTGGAGTTTAGGGCACCTCCTGGCTTGAGTTAAGTCTAGGCTTGAAAACTCATTACACTCACCATTTACACCAAATAAGCTTTCTTCCTATGGCTGGAAGAAAACTACTCATTTGCTTTATATCCAAATAATTTTTTTTTTTTTCCTGTTGGATAGTTTAACTTTATTCTGTTGTTTGCTTTAGTCCAGCTTCAATTAGGCCAGCATTTCCAATGGCATCTGTTGCCAGGGGAGAGGTTTACACTTAAAAGAGTAAGATCATCAACAGGGTAAGATGGTTGAAAGGAAGGACATAATTGGTTTCACTCGCCTAGAGGAAAGATCAGCTTCTAAAAGAAACAACACGTAATTAAGAAGGTTTGCACTCTTTTATTTTTAATAATATCCTCCCCTTCACTACCAGTGTTTTTAGAGTACTCATCACAGCAGCTCCTGGGTTCTGGCTTAGTCACATGCATTTTACAGAGATGCAAGAGCTGACAGCATCGGATCCCTTCACGGACAGACAGAAGGAAGAGTCTTACATGACACTAAAAAATGGGAAAAGAAATAAATTATTAGGCTATATTTAATAAACAAACAAACACACACACAACAAGCCTAGACAGAGACAGGAATCTCAACAGGTCTTTGTTGATGTGAAAAATACAACTCCTGATCTGTATTTTCATCAGTGCATAACATTGGGGGTGCCAGCACCAGCTGAAAAGCACAACCAGTTTGTCAGACATGTGGCTGGTTGTGCACAGGCAAAGGCAGGTCATACATGGGACAAATGAGGTGACAGTGCTGGCCCAGGATCCGCTCCAGACAGACATGGGGCAGGAGGTTTACCTGCAACTCAAAGAGCCCCAGCAGATACCTCCAAACACCTTCCCCTCCCATTAAGATCCTCCACTGCTGCCAGCCAGCACCCATCCACTGAGCTACACCTGCCAAACCTGGAAAGCTCTCCACCTGGAGAGGGGAACGCGACGTCCTGGGCATATTTTTGGTTCAAAAGCACGAGGGAGAAGGACAGACTCCTACCTCACATCCCAAGGACAAGTACAGGCCCTGGGCATGGAGGAGCTGCCCCAAATCACCTCCCCAGTGCTCCGCTCTGCCTAACAAAGGGCAGCTCTGCTGCAACCATGAGAACAGGATAGCAAGCGCAAAGGATACTACTGATCTCGAGCATGTACGTGGGTCTGGGTTACTCTGAATAATTTAAATCAGGCTTCTTTTATCTCTTTCCTGCTCCAGAGTTGCTACCGTTGCCATGCAGAGGAATCAGAGTCTTCCCAGGCAGCTGGAGCTGAGATGCCCCCTGTACAATGGGAGCTGAAAGGGAAACTCTAGAAAGCCATTTAAAAAGATTCCACAACCCTCCTGGACTTCAAATCTTTACCTCTCATCTCCATGCACAACACAGCTGAAGGATGCACCCCTCAACCGAAGGGGACACAGGCAGAGCCTGGAGGAGAGATGGGGAAGCTCTTGACCCCTGCCAACACAATAAAGCAGGGAAGGAAGCCCCAGGTTGGGATCCATCCCCATGTCCTCCTGGAGTCTTGGTGAGGAGCCTCTCTGAACCACCCGTCTGTGGGTGCATGTGTGGCGATGAAGGGCCTGTTGGCACCACCTGCTAGTCACACCACGCCCATGAGAGCACACCATTTACACTGGGAATCCATCACAGGGATGTGGACACAAGGGAATGTAGCTGCTTGTGCCTCCAGCAGCTTTGGCAGCACTCCCAAGAGCCAGCCCAGGGACAGACAGGATATGAGAGGCAGCCTGGTAACATCTCCAGCAGACCCAGGCTCCCCCAGGAAAGGGCATCATCTGCAGCCCTCCTCCACACCAACCTTCCCCAAAAAAACACTTCCTGGGGTGTCACACAGCTCTTGGCACACACAGAGGCAAAGGGCAGCTTCACAGTCCATCCCCATGCCAAAACAGGAGCCTGCATTTCCACAGCACGTGATTCTCCTCTGGAACACAAGTGGTTATTTCAAACTGTATCTTTCACACAAAGCCACCAAAAATAATTGCTAAATTAATGGGGCAGCAGCTAATGTACATATATTTGGTTACAGCTTGGCAAACTCAGCGTGAGAATTAATTGTGTATTAATTCTCTGCTATGTTTGCTTTGCAGAAGCTACAAAATTAATTCAAGCAGAAGAGGATCAGTCTGCAGAGTCTTTAAGTTTCTCTTGGCCGAAAGCAAAGCCGAAACTACCCTGCAGAGCTGATCTGAAAGAGAGCTTGTGCAAGTGGGGTTTGGGGTTTATTTTAGGGAGAGGAGGTTGGGGTTGTGTACGGAAGAGTAAGGAGCCTCCTAGCCCAGCTGTTCTGCCTGTTGCAATGCCCTGGACAGCTATAAAAATAAAAGAATAGGGCTGGGAGGAGAATAAAACCCGAGTCAAAAACTGGCTGTGGGGAATTAGCAAAAGCATTAACTGCTCGGAGAGGTGAAGCTGTTGGTTTGTAAACAACTTTTTAAAAAGGCTGGACAAAGGCTGGACAGAAATAGCTGTGTAGAAAGCAAGGCCACCACAGCAGGGCAAGACAGAGGTGGGGAGAAGGCTCAGGTCACCCCCCAATGCTGTGCAGCGCCGCTGAGGTCTGGGGGGAGGGAGCAGCCACAGGCAGTGTGGCACGGCTGGCAGCTCCCTAGGATTATTTGTGCCTTCCTCTAGGAAAGTGTGGCCATGCAAAGGAGGAAATTCGGGCAAAGAGGCAGGAGGGAGGCAGCTGAGGGGCTGGTGGCCACCAGGCAGCTTTTGGCAGGGAAGGAAGGGGGAGGGTGAGCAGGGTCCCTTTGTGGTCACGTTACGTCTAGCAGAGGAGATGCAGCAGCAGCAGCTAGAGCCTCGCACCAAAGGAGCCCCTGCCAAAAAAGGGGTGAAACCAGGCAGGCTGCTGACAAGGAGGTTTGGAGCATCCAAGGAAGGGAGGCACAGGGGCTGCCAAGGGCAAGCTGTGGAGCTGTAGGACGTAACTGCACGACAGACTGACTGGGGCAGCACAGGGAGGCAGGCGCTGCGGGACGCGGCTCTTTCAGGGTAACCTGAGCAGACAACCAGCTGGAGCACAAAGGTCACTAACACCTCCAGACATGCTCAGGCCAGAAAGCTCCAGAGGCCTTTTCCCTAGGGCTGGGAGCTCTAGGAGAGTTGGGGTTGGGATGGAGCTGGGTGAGACTACATTAGGCACTGGGTGGTGTGTGACATCTGTCTTCAGTAGCAGGGACCAGGCACCGAGCACCCAGACACTGCCCCATACACACGTTGAGGGACGAGGGCAATGATAACCCCAGTGACCAGAACAGCACCTGGGGCTCAGGTACCCACCGGGGCCACAGCACAGCCTTCCCGTTTCACCACCTGCTTCTGAAGGCAGGAGAGGTGTGGCAGATCCTGCAAATCCCAGCCACCCCTCAGCCTGGCAATCAGTTCTCCCTGGCCGTTTGGAGACCGGTTTAAACCACTGGGATTATTGGAAGTCCCTGTTCCTGCAAAAGCCAAGGGGAGCAGCAGAAGCTGCTGTCCTCCCAGAGGAGACTTTTTTTTGCAGTTAACCTCTGCTTCCACTCCACCCTCTGAGTTTGGGACCTAACTCACTTTAAACAAGGCTCAGGTTCATCCAGCACAGCTGATGCCTCATCACAGCTGGGGTAACACATCTTGTCCCCACCAGAAGCGTGGCCTCATGTGCCACTGGCCTCTCATAACCCACCAGCCCAGCCCAGCTGTTGTGTTCGTTGCCATGTGCATAGGCTGCCCCTGGCCAGGTTGACACCACAAGTTGGAGGTGTCCTCTTTCCACCTGGATTTGTGTGGGGTGTGCAGCCCTGCCCCTCACACCATTGCTGGCTCTTTACTCTTTGTTCCCTAAAGGGTAAGGTCCTGGGAGGCCAATTAAAAATACACTTATTTGATTTCCAGGTCTGTAACTACCTGGAAGCTGCTTTGCCTCCTAACAGCCAAGAATAAAATGCTGGTGAGGCTTTCCTGATGCAACTCACTGGGGAACAAATGCTACAGGGGAGCTTTGCCCAGCAACCCCTCCCACCAGATCCTTGTGCTGGTGTAGGGGCCAGACTGGAATGCTTTACAAGTATGTCTGCGGAAAATCCCTCTCCATACAGGCACAGCCACCCTGTAGCCTCTCTTCCTGAGGGATACCTGACAAGCATTACCCCACATCATACTCCCTTTCTGCTGAGCTGGGAAATAAGATGCAATTCTGCTACAGAAGAGGACACAGGGCTGTGCTTCCAGGCCTTCAGGAGCCATACGTATCATCACAGTGATCTGCAGAACAAACTGGACAGGGCAACACCCTCTTGTCTCTGAGCCGCCCTTCCCAACACGTCTGTTCAGATTGCAGGCTCCCTCTGTGACTGCATCTTTGCTGAGCTCTTTGCCAGAGCTTTCAGAAGGGTCTGCCTAGACCTGTTTTGCTATAAAAAGACCAAAAAGCAGCTCTGAATGCCTAGGGGCCAGGCAGCATGGTTTGCAACCAACTCTTCCCATGGCTGTTGTAGCAGTCCTCTCCCCTCGGAGGGGTCTGTGTGACCCAGTCTTCCTCCAAGGCTCTAACACAACCAGAAGCAAAAATATATAAAACCCAAATGCCCAAATTCCATCAGTCACAAAGTAGCACTGTGATTGTAAGGAAAGAGGTCAGCAGGGGCTGGTGCAGGTTTTCACCGAGCACGCAGTTAGGTTTGCTGACAAAGGGAGGGACCCCAGCAGCTGTAAAGCTGCCCACCACAAAACGTGCCCCCGTTAAACGGCAGGCAGGGAGCTGCCGGCGGAGCTCTGCCTCAGGGTGCTACAGAGGGGGGGAAAAGAAAGAAAAGAAAAATTTATAAAGCAGTGGTAGATCATTTTTGAAGGCTGTTGATTGCAGTTAGAAATCAGCATCATAATCATTTGGGAGAGTTACTGCAGGGAACAGCACCGAATTTTGGTCACGTCTTCAAAAATAAATAAACTGAATTGGTTAAATAAAATCCAGGCGCTTGAAGACAATTTACTGACTGTGAATTGCTAAAAGCCTGGGGATTAGTCAAAGATAACTCCCCTTTACCAAATGTGTTTAACAGAATAAGAGTACTTGCAGAAGATTGTTCTGTGGTATACTAATTGTGTATTTCATTTCAGAAATGGAATACAGAGATGCTATTAAGAAATAAGAACTGTCCACAATACAAACTCTCAGCTTTGCCAAGTGGAAGTAAAATAGGTTCCTGCTTCCAAAACCAAATGTTTGTTTCTAATATGAACCAGTGTATGATCTGAGCTTCTCTCAAGATTTTTTTTTCTGAAATCCAAAGCAAGGAAATAGATCTCACCCCTGGCCTTGCCACAACTCAAGACACACTCCAGCTCAACCAGCTTATCTAGTTTCATGGAGCAGGTCCTCATGCAAAAGTCTGGCCCATGCAATTAGTTGAAGGATGCTGGTGGGTTGGGAAGCAGAGGGAGAGGGAGCCTGACTTCTTCCCACTGTCACTGCTGACTTGCTGGGAGCCTGGATGTGTGATAGGGATAAAGGAGCTCTTCCAGCCTATTTTCTACCCAATTATTTGTCCTGCCCCATTCCATCACACTCTCAGAAACATTAAGTGCCTTTCTGTAATGCAGCACCTACAGCAGGGGAGAGGCTGCCTTGACCATGACAGGGAGGTGCTCCTCCAGCAGCAGTGCTGTGCATTGCCGCGTTCTATTGCCCAGGCTTGGGGTGGTTGGACTCCAAAAAGTGCATTACCCCAGGGTACATTTTCTGTGGGTAGGTTGAGCCTCAGAAACAAAGAAAAGCAGCTCTCAGCCCGCAGTCAGAAACGTCTTGCCTTTCCCAGCACTCAGGTTTAGACATTTTTTCCTACTACTCAGTGCTCCTTTGCCTCTGCCAGGACTCCCAGTAGTAGCCATGGTGCAGGGAAGCACGGAGCAGCAGGAACAGAGCTGATGGAGCTGGAGAGTAGTGCAAGCAGAGGACAACTTCACATTCCAATTGCTCACCCTTGTTTTGGCCACCCACGGGCAACCAATACCAAGACTATAACACCACCAGAAGCAAAAATAAAGTACGTGAAATGAAAACAGAAGATTTATACTCCTGTTCTGTACACATACAAGAATACTAGGAAAAAAGCCCTTGATCTCAAAGCCAAGCACCCGCCAGCAGCCCTGGAAGTTTAAGTGCTTGAGCACTTCATTGAGGTGATAGGCAACCCTTTTTAGTCATAATCAGAAGATATCCAGAGAGCTAACTCCCAGACATAAAGCAAATCTACTTAGGGAATAAATGTCTAAATAAATATGAGAGATGGTATGCTGATCTTTTAATGTTCCTCTGCAGGGTAAATAAAATTATGGGTTTTTTTCACTTCAATTCATTTATGGCATTCGTTTATTATTGCATGATAAAAAGGCTCAGGATGCCTAGCTCGCTAGGTCTTCCCTCCGTGTTGGCATGAGAGGCTGCCCAGGGAAGCCAGGCACTAACAGGAAGGCAGGTAGGCACCCAAGACACAGCACTCCTCAGATGTAAAGATAACCCAGGGGTGCCTCAACTGCCTGCCCGAGTCTGTTTGGGGGAGAAGAGGGCAATTATTGCAACAGAGACTAAGGAACATTGGAGCAGGCTGGAGAAGCATCATCTTGCATGACAAGTTCACCATATTTAACTCTGAGAGAGACAAACAGCCCTTATTTTAGTTATCTCCCATCTGCCACCTTCATTTGGGCATTAAAACCTTTTTTAAAATGATAAAACAAGTAACACTGCCTAACTAATGAATGTTGAATTATCGGCGTAAATATGCCAACATTTATTTATTTATTTGCCTCCCCAAGAACATGTTCTTCTCTGTTTGGTTTTCTATTTTAATGACTACAATTTATCATATTAACTAGAATTCCAGATTGCTGAGGTTTGTTTCAAGTTCTGCTTTTTGCTGAGACATCTGTAAAAGGGCACACACAGGTAAGAGAAGTAATAAAACTCATAAAAAAGTGATAGTAGCTGTCACCAAAAAGCACAAGTGACCGACCCACCTTCATTTACTACATAAAGCCCTTCTTTCTTGCTCTCATTTGCCAATTTTACTGCCCACTTTTCACCAATATTTTACTCTGCTTATGGCAGGTCCCCACAAGGAACGTTAATTCCCTAATTTGCATATAATTTGCTTTTCCTATCTTCCAGTAGGCAGCATGAGAAGGAAGGAAAGTCCAAGTGGGAGAACCATCCATGAGGAATTCAAGCCACGCACGATGGCCCAGTCGGGGGTTTCAGGAGGCATCTGAAACTCCAGCAGTGTGAGGATCCTGCCCTCACAGGAGGCATTTGGCTGCTGCCTGATGGGCTGGGAGATGTTAGTCCAGCTGCACCAAGGCTGCATCTATTTCAGAGCACAAGCATATATGTTTTCCCCACCTGTCACAACTGTGAAATGTATAGATAGCCTCTACTTCCTAGGCATTCGTTGCTCAAATTAACAGGCAACCTGTTAGTCTGAGTGCAATTAGCACCTCAAACTTTACTCCAGACATAGCTGGTAGCTGAATTTTGCTTGCAGACCTTTTAGCAGCCTGGTGTACACTTTGAGTAAATATAGGCCAACGTATAGAGTGGAAATCCTGTGAAATCCCCAACAAATTTAACATGAGGCAAAGTTAAGCATGCTGCTGGAGAATATGCTTTGCCTTTATTAGACCTTGTAATGGAAAGTTCACGTTTTTACAAACTGAAATTGAGCTGCAGGTTCACTCGAGACCCAGCAAACCCAACGAGTGAGTGTAACACAACCCACTGGGGCTGACTCCTGCTGCCCTCTTCCTGCTGCCACGTTTAAACTTCAGCTCTCCCCTATGTGCTGTTTATGACCACGCCAGCCCCATACAGACACACCCTGAAACATGGCACCAGTGTCTGCAGAAGTACACATGAGCAATGTCACATGGTGCCAGCATCAGAAACCCTTTATGGGTGTCATGGCTTCACTTCTGCTGGTGGAGGGCACAACCAGCACTGCCTGCAACCACGCTGCCATGGGCTGCCTTATCTACTATGGCACTCACACCAGTTTATTCCATGTTGTAGCCATATCATCTGCAGCGTCCTCAGACATGCACCTGAGTGCACCGGATCACTCCTTTTCTGGGGAATTTCTTCAAACATGGTTAGTTTTGGAATGCCAAATAATGGTGGGCTTAAATTTTGTTAATTTGGCATTCACCTTTCCCTCCTCGTGGTTGCTAGCGCTTCAACAAGGTATTTACAAACCACACTGAAACTTCCCTTCACAAATCCAAAAGTATGATGTTTACTCAAAATATGATGTAAGGAGGGCTGAGGGAGAGCACAACCCAAGCTCCAGGGTAGCAGAACAAACTTCATCTATCCCAGACTTCCCACAGATACCGGAGATTCAATTAGGCTTAGAACTCAAATCTCATACACAACGAGGGTTTTATGTTCATTCAGCAATCACTATTTTTTTTTTTCATTTTTCTAAAATGCTTCACAAACATTGCCCAGAGCTCTTCCCTTGCTTAGTCCACCAATCAGTCCAGCATTTTACTGGGATGAGCTTCTCCAAGCCTCCAGTGTTCATTTCCATGATTCTCTGACCTTCCTAAACTCTAGCTGCCCTTCTCCAGGCCAGCACCTGTAGCTACTCTCCGGAACGCAGGAGCTGGAGGGAGGGAGACGAGAGGATTGCCTACCCGCAGGAAGGAGAGGTCTCGGTTGTGCTCGATGCTGGTGATCTCCAGGTTGCCCATAACTACCTCGCAGTTCTCATAGTACTTGCGCAGGGCCCGGTACTGCTGCTCCAGGTCAGAGAGGGAGCTCAGCTTGTTCTCCGTGCCAGCACACACTGCAAGAAACCACAGGACAGACAGGATAAGTGTGGGAGAGTGGCACAGGAACAGAGAAGAAAAGAAAGTCTCTATCCAGGGATGAAGGCAATTGCAACAAAAATCCTAAATTATTCACAGGATCTGGTCCTGCAAAAAAAAAAAAAAAAAAAAAACAACTCAGCACAACAAATAACTTGAGTATCAGCAGCAGAGATAGGAAGGTACAAATATGGTCCATGATCATCTCAGCAATTTAAACACACTTCACCAGATAGGATGAAGTACTGATATTTACCGCCAACTGCAGAAAGGCTGAAAATGCAGAAATGCAGGAAAAATGCAAAACTAATTGACCCCAGTCCTTTAGGAAGGCCAAACTCATGTCTCAGAGAAGTTCCTACCAGTTCCACCAACAACAGAACCAGACGCTGAACAGAGATGTGCCAGTCACAGACTAAGGAAGGCTAAAGTAAGGCTGGAGAGACCGATGCATCCAAGCTGACAGGGGCAATCCAAAATTTTCCCTGCTCAGCTGATGCTTAGAAGGGGCTGTTGGACAAGCCAAGAGCAACCTGAGCAGAAGACTTACACCTAACATTGTTTTCCCCATCAATTTTGTTAAGACTGTAGCTCTTCCCAGCTTTGTGCATTGAAATAGGACAAAGACAACAACAAAAACCACATTGTCTTTCCACAAGTCACCAGACAATGTGCAGTGGAGATGACAGATGAGTTAGGAAACACAGTTAGTTTTCAGAAGATGCCCTTCAATATTACACAACTCTTGCTCTAAGTTCTGAAGTCCAGTTCAAAGCCACTGCCGACTCAGAGCTCAGCCCAGTCTATCAGCTTGCTGTACACCGAGGAATGACAAAAATTAATGTGGAGGAGAAACACAGAAGCAGCATTTTACAACAGCAGCTTTTCACGCAGCTCCCGGCCTGCCAGGACAGCAAGGCTGCTGAAATGGTCAAGTGGGGGCTGGGCTTTTTCTTCTTTTTGCAGGCACTTTTCCTTTTTACCAAAGCTTGTGGGTTGTTCTTACCTGCGAGCAAACTAATCTCAATGTATGTAAACTTTTGAAATGGACATAATATTAATTAAGCAAAAGGTGAGCCAGACCACAATAGCATTTCTGGAATCATTCCTACTCCTGGATTAGATCAATACAAACAAAACTCTCCATGACTGGAGGCATAATCAGTAAAATTGGCTAAAATATGCTCTTTTGAATGATGCAGGTCCTTTTTTAAATATCAAAAGTAATTAGGTTTTTGAGTACTACTATTACTGACTGATTACTTTTTTTTTTTAAAAGAAGTGCGAGCAGTTCTCATCACTGTTCTCTGCTATGTACCAGGATGAGTTGAGCTTCTAGCAGCCTCCTGGCAAAGGGCTTCAGGAGGCAGCCAAAAACCCACAAACTGCTCAAAGTTTTCTCCCAAGGAACCTCCTTCTGCCCTAAAAATGGCAGCAGAAATGTGTTCCTCTTGATCTGTAAGTCCCCACTGGGGAGGGATAGAAGGGGCTGGCTTCATGGTGAGCCATTCAGAGGATGAAGGTTTTACCTGATTATTTTTGGGTTTTGTGTCTCCAGCAGCTAAAGATTGTGGACCAAAGCTGAAGAGGCACTATGACAGGACTGCTTTTCCAAACATACTTCTTGTCTAGTTACCAAAGGAAATCTTGTAAGGGATGGATTTTATTTTTTTTTTTCCTCCTTCTATGACCTTGTGAAAGTAACATTTTGGAGCCCCTATGTTCATAGAATCATAGAATGCTTTGGGTTGGAAGAGACCTTTAAAGGTCAGACCTTTAAAAGTCCAGCCCCCTGCAGTAAGCAGGGACATCTTCAATCAGATCAGGTGGCGCAGAGCCCCATCAAGCCTGATCTGAATGTCTCCAGGGATGCGGCCTCCACCACCTCTCTGGGCAGCCTAATCCAGTGTTTCACCACCCTCTTACTAAAGAGCTAACTCCTATAGTCTCATCTAACTCTACCTGCTCTAGCTTAAAACTACTGCCCCTCATCCTGTCACTACATGCTCTTGTAAAGAGTCTTTCCTCAGCTTTTTTTTTTTTCCAAGTTATATAACTTGAAATATTTGACAGACAGACATTACATGGTGTTGCAGAATAACAAAACTGGTTGGCTTGCTCAGATCTTAAAACGAAAACTACCAACTCACTTCAAGGCTTGATTTAAAAAGAACATTCCCATTTTGAAATTTTTCTCATAAAAATTTACCACTTAGAGTGCAACATAACTAAACCAGATTTTAGTTATAGTATTTTCAACAGCCATTTGTGGGGGTTCCCAAGATGGAATGACATGGTCTCACTGGGACTCGACACAGCTCTGCTGGACTGGGAATACCTTCAAGGATCAACCACTGCTGCTAGGGGATGGCACATCTTTCTTTTTGAAATACAAAGCCCTGCCCTGACTCATATTTACACAGGCTTTTTTTTCAGAACAACCTCAAGATCTGCAGTACAGCCATCTCCACCCTTCAGAACAACTCAGGCCTGTCCCTGCCAGAAGACTTCTAAAAATGTTTGCTACCAACCACAAAATCAGGCTCTTTGGTTCTTCAAACGCAGCAGCATCTGTAATGACAAGATTGACTGTGTTTCCAGCCAAGTAAGTGTTATTCTGTCCTAAGGCTCCTGAGGACTAATAAATAATTTCTGTTCCATTTTGCAATCAGTGCTAAGGATCAGCATAGCTCAGAAAACAATTCCAGCAGCTCAGCTAATAAACCTACATACAGCAACACTGATATTTCATGTCGCACGCCCATTAAATGTTTCCTGAAAGCTAATTTAGCCATTTGCTGCTCTAAAGAGGCAGAATACCTGGAGCTTCCTCTTCCGAGAGGATTCAGTGGGGAAGAAGCCAGCCCAGACATAAACTGGGGCTGCAGGTTTTATTTGAGTGAGATTAATTGTGTACAACCAAACCATTCCAGTAACTACTCCCAGCTTTTGCTATTGCTATGGAAATCAATTCTTTTGGATAAATAAAATCTTAAAAGCACATTTAGAAGAAATCATGATGATCCTTTACATTTGTTTCATAACAATCATAGAATCATAGAATGGTTTGGGTTGGAAGGGGCCTTAGAGATCATCGAGTTCTAATCCCCTGCCATGGGCAGAGACACCTCCCGTTAGACCAGGTTGCTCAAAGCACTGCCCAGCCTGGTCCTGAACACATCCAGGGATGGAACACCCACAACTTCCCTGGGCAACCTGTTCCAATGTCTCACCACCCTCAGAGTCAAAAATTTCTTCCTTACATCTACTCTAAGTCTGTCCTCTTCTAATTAGTAATTCCATGGATTTAATTTCTGTCTTAAAAAGAAATGGTCTTCTGTTAACACAGAATATGTCCTTGTTCCACTTCACACCTGGTCCTCTGCTACCTGCCTGATACATGGCAAAAGGTCCATGTAACATGGCTCCTCCTACCCTGCTCTGCCACAAAATTTGGGAAACCAGGGAATGCCACTGCCCAACACCAATCCTCCCAACCATTGCACAGCCTGGCTCGGCTTTTGCAGCTCTGCATGGTCTTGACAGGTCACCTCCTCTGAGCAAAACCAAAAAATGGGGTGCAGCTGAGAAGATTTTTTGCCACTGGTACCCAACCAGTAATGCAGATCAAGTAGAAAGAGCAGTAGGAAGCAGGGGAGAGTCCCAGCCTGCAGAACGAGTTGAAGTCCCACAGCAAATGTGGGTGTAACCATGGATCATTACTAATCCATTATTAATATAAGCTACTAATCTCTCTGTAAAGCTGTGCCTCAGCTTTACAGCATGGGTTTTGAACACAGATTTTTGGGTAACTAATAATTATGCCAGATTCAAAATACAAAACTAAGAAAGTATTTAAGAAAAGGAGATTTGATCAATTGTCATTTGCAGGAGGATATTGCTGAGACAGCATCTCCATCCTTCACAGAGAGTCCTTCAAGGAGCTTAGATATGCCACTGGCAGTTTTTTAAAGCAAAATACAACTAATAGGGTAAAAAGTCCTTCCTGCCACAAGGGAGAAATGCTGCCAGGTACAATCCCAAAGGTGCTCTTGCTTGCCCTTATATGCCAGGGAGCCAAACCCATGAGGGACACAGGCCAGAGAGCAGGCTGTGAACTGGTAGTTAACAGTAACTTTTATCCCCTCCAGTTTGAGCCACAAGAAGCAATTAATTCCCAGCTGCTCCAAGGCACAAAGTAATTGGTTTGGGTCTGATTTGCCAAAATAGTGAAGAAGCACATGGAAGGAACCATATGTGAAGTGGGAGCCGAGTAGTGGGTGCACAGGATTGCCAGTCCCTCTGTCCCCAAGCTCAATACAGAGCATGAATGTAGACCCCTTGCCCTCCTGCTTATCTCTTAGAACAGCACCAGGCATCTATGTGTTGTAGAAGCTCTTCAAACTTCAGTGCAAACATAACACATTCTCGGGGGTGCTCCAGCCACGCACAGAGAGAAACATGAGCACAACACTTGTGTCTCCTGGCCGTGCCAGGCAGGGCCCCACCGCACACGCCTGGCCGTCCCCTCCCCTCTCATACTCCGGCAACAAGCCTCGCAGCACGTGGGCATGGACGTGCCCCCAGAGGCACCCACCCATGGGATCAGTGCTGAAGGATGTGGACTTTCCCATCTGGGAATCCCCAAACCAGCAGCGACAGCGATCAGTCAAGGCTGCCAGCCTGGGGCTGCTTCTCATCTACACCAAAAACGTGGATGATCTGGGGGGATGCCGGGGAAGGGTGCTGCTTGGCCACCCCAGAAGAGCATTTCAGGCATTACTCACACATTTACACTTCACGTTCAGGTATTTGCTTACTACCAGCAACCTTAAGTGACAGAGAAGAGCTTCAGCTCCTAACGGCCCCAATTACAGCAGTAATAATAGTCTGCATTGAATTGAATTTATGCTTTTCATCAATATTCATGCACATGACTTGGAAATTAATTTCCCATTGACTTTTTTTTCATAACAAAGCCAAATCATTCAGATGTTCACTCAAAGGTAGCAAATAATGGAGACATTTTAAGATGTCCTTTAGCTTCTGCTTTTTAGGCTCATTATTTTGCTCTGCTCTGTTTATGATAAATCTATACATTAAATTAAGAAATAAAATTTGACTCCATCTAGTCCTGTTTCTTGTAACACTAATGGATTTTATAATCCTCCCAGCTCAACAGATGAACTAACTTTCAGAAGGAGGTCAACTATTTTCATTTCTTATTCAACTCCTCTCTGGGTTTGCCTTGAAGTTACTCAGGGGAAGTGAATCCCATCATCTCCAGCTTGGTCACCTGAAATACTAGTGCCCTGCTCCTCTCCCAAAGCACGTCCATGCACACAGCCATGAAGCATCCTTGTTGCCAGCTCCAAGGGAGTTACCTCGAGCATCTGAGTATATCCTTTTGAATCATAAATCATTCACTATAATCTTTGCCCGCATCAACCTCAGCCTGTACTCAGCACAACTTCCCTTTGCCAGTCAAGTGGTTTGTCGAGTGGGCCAAAAATGCAAGAGGAGCCTTAAATTCCTGGACTCACTACTTTCAAGAGTGTGTTTACAAAGAGAGAATCACACGTTCCTTCATCCCAGGCAAGACGAGCCCAACCACAGTCACCATCTCTCTCTAACACATTCTTTTCCCCCTGCTTCCCACTTATTTACCTAATTAGCTGTGTTTTTACAGACAACACTATCACCAGGGTTTCTTGAAAGGCAGCTAATGTAACTGTTTATTAATAATTGCAGACACTCATGGCAATTTGTTAAGACCCCCAGATGGGGGGAAACACTCGAGCCCTTAAGGAACAGCTAATTACCAGCAATGCTGCAGCCGTCCCCATTCATTTCATTATGCTCCACACTTTCAGCAACAGCCTGGGCACCCTGTCATGTACACACACACACACACAGAAGAAGGGGTAAACACACTATTAATCCTTTTGTTATTATTTTACAGCTCTCCTTGGATGACCTGCAAAAGCCCTGAATTTTCTTGCAATTAGGCACGTGCTAATGAAGGGAAGGGCCACCTGCGCCTGCAGTCTTGCAGATGTCTCCTGGGAGAAGGCAAAACGCTCCTTGAGGTCACCAGCCATTTTCCTGTAAACCCAGTGGTTTTGGAGAGCGTTTCAAAATTAGAGGCTTGCTTTCCTTCCCTAGGTGAGAGACTGTAATGAAAGAGAGTGTAATTTTCTCTGTAGTCCTAATTAAAAACTCAGCTGGCAGAAATGTTTTCCTTCTGTGAGGTCTCTTCTAAGCTAGAAAATTATCATCCCGTTTGAATCCGGTTGTGTGCAATCAACCTGACTGCCATGAACCACTGGACAGCCGCATGGCCATGAGAGGAGAAGCTCAGCATTGCCATCAAGCTGCTATTCCAGCTGCCATTCCATCCCTCAAGGTGCCATCAGGATGAGGTGACACAGCACAGGCTGGCCCACCCTATGAGCCACACCATCATGGTTTTAATCCCTTCTACCCACATGCAAATGGCCCAGAAACAAAAGCCTGATAGTGCTGCTATTTATTTTCCAAGTTAAGACGTCCACAACTACTAAAAAAGGCAAAAAAAAAAAAAACCAAAAAAAAACAACCACCAAACAACTATAATTTCCATCCAGATTTTAATCTGCAATACTAAAAGGACACCTTGAAACAATTCTATAGCTTTTATTCTCTTTGCATTAGAAAAAGGTCTCTGGGTTGATAGCACCAGTGACCAAAAGCATTGATTCCCTGAAATTTGCTCACTAAACCCCCAAGTATTGTTTCCTATGGCACTGTGGGAAAGCTTCCCAGCACTTCCAGAAAAGTTGCAGGCATGTGTGTTGTCAGAGTGGTCCCATGTCCAGTAAAGGCTGATCAGACGCCACCCACAAAAGGAAACTGTCTCCCTGTTTTACAAACAGGAACACAAACAGGCTCAGGAAAGACTGACAGTGATTGTAACTTCATCAAGAGGGATTAGTTACAGGTGACAACACTTTCCCAAGGTGATAGCACCCTCTCCTTGCACCAAGCTCTCCAAAGTCTGTTTGGTGGATGCTACACAGGACATTACTGAGGTAGCGATCTCGTTTGTACCAACCAAAAACAGGGCATCAAAACGTTGATTAGATTTATACTGTGACATTTCAAGGATAATTGCCTGTGACGATCACGTCCAGCCATTGTCATCTCCTTGCTTTGTGCCAGTATTTCCAGCACTGTCTCTCTTTTAGTTTTGTCACACATAATCACAGAACTGGAAAGGACAAAATGGGAAAACGTACTGCAGGACCTATAGCACACAGCTACCACTCAAAGCTTTATCAACAGCTCTTCCTCCCCAGGCCTTTCTACCAAATTATTTCTCCTGGGTACTTCTCCTTCCCTTTTCCTCCCTATTCTTCACAGACACATGCACACAGTTTATTTCCTCATTTCATTCTATTGTGAGGGTAAATAGTTGCTTCTTAACTATAATGTAGGTACTGGACTTGACAAGCAATTAAAGCAAACAATTTCCACTCATCTAACTTTGCCAAATCAGTCATCTGCCATCTGCTCTATCATCTGGCTCTCCTTGAGGTCTTGCTGTGAATCTGGAAGCACTCGCTCCAACAAGGAGGCAGTGGATAAGCCTCCAAGCTGGCGGGGAACCCGAGGGACAGAGGAGACACGTGGCCCCACGCTGCTCGCCACCACCCCCACTGGGCCAGCTCCAAGGACATGCTTGCTGGCCCCACTGGTCAAACTGGCAAATCACCAGCACGCATGTTGTGACAAAAAAGCATTTAAAATTAAAGATTTATTTTTACGGCCACTTACATAGCTTGGTATCTTAGGAGGAGTGTGGGATTTTCTTACTGCATTGAAGGATGCAAAAAATAACTTACTTTACTGAAACATGTTCAACATTTGCAATTTAGGTCCCAAAGGAGTACGCAACCTAAACAAGCAACTAACAGACATCATCTGTGAAAGATCCAAGGGGTCTCTGCTTCCAGCATCTGCCTGAGCTCAGCTAAGGCCTTATTTTGAAACAGCAAAAAAGTTTTCAAATAGCTCTGAAAAACAAAACTCCCCTGCCCTTCAACTTCTGAGTACTGCCAGGACCTTTCTTTTTCACCAGGTTTTCAGTTTAGGGTCCTCACTGTCTCTCCCCAGTATGATCAAGAGTATGACCTGCACCCCTTTTCCAACTGACCTATGTTTCCTCCCCAAAGAAATAAAATACCACCCAGGAGTGCAAGTTAGTCAACGCAAATATTGGTGTTGCTCTGGACCATCACGTGGAGGAATCACTCTCCCTGTTGCTGGTGAAGGCCACTACTAGTGCAGCCTATTCCTGAAGTAGTCTCCATTTTGGCCACTTGAATGCAGCACCCAAAATTAAGCTTGTGAATCTAACTCTTAATGCCAAGCACGAAAATCCTTCCCTACAGTACCAAAGCACAGACCATCACCAATATCTTCTAAGAGTTGTGAGTCTGCAGATAAACAATGAGTAATACAAGACCACAAATTCTTGGGCAGCAACCTGTCAAGCTGAAGGCTTAAGACTTCACAAATATTCCTTTCCCACATCCCACTCCAGCACAGCAGCCATGGCTCAAGCAACCAGTTGCCTTCTGCCGCTGCATCATGGTGTATCTTGGTCCCCTACCAGGGCAACGTGGTAGAAATCTCCCCAGGTCTTCAGCAGCAAGAAGGATTTGGGTTACTTTTTCAATGGCAGGGGAAGGAGGGAGAAGATGATGGAGTACAAGGCACAAGCACCAGGTGAACACATACACGGGTGGGAGCAGGGGGAGCCAAGGGAAGCCAGGCACTTGGACTCAGTTTTTCTATATGTGCCTTCAACACAAATCAAGTTAGAAAGGGATGCCAAGAACATCTGCTGTGAGGTTGGCACAAAACCATTTCCCAGCTCACAAATTAGGCTGCTTTTCTGGGGAACTGAAGGGCTCTATACCCCTTGCAGCACTCTCCTAGGAGCCTAGGAGTGCTCAGCTTGCGCAGAACGTTGCCGGGGTGCTGTGGCAGCAGCCACCTTCCCCAGCAGCATCTGCCTCTCCACTGGGACTCGTGCAGCTCCATGACAGCCGGGGGCCTTTGCCTGCCCACCTTCCTTTCTTTTTTCCCTTCCCCAGATGGCCCCTGCACACCGCAAGCATTGGCTCAACTCCGTCGCGTTTCAGTTACCACCGCACAAACGCACCGCGCCTGCGCCTGCAGGAGGGAGCACCGCTCCCGCCGCGGCACCAGCCCCAGCCCCCCAACCCACGGGGAGCACTGGCAGCCGTGCGGCGGGAACGGCGGCGGAGCCCTCGGTGCCCGTGCAATACTCAGCACGCACTTGGCAAAGCGCACGCAGGCCCTCGGGTCTCACTTCCTAGGAGGTTACTAAGCACGTTTCTGTAGAAGATAGGGCTCAGACGGAGTGGGTGGGACAGGTCCTTTCACGTCTGCTGCGGGGACTGCGGGTGATTAGTCACCACTCCAGCACACAGCCGCTGCCACCGCGTTACGGGCTAAGCACGAGCCACACTTGCAACGTAAAAAAAAAATAAAGAGGTATTTCCCCAAGATCTCCCACAGAAATTTTTCTTGTGTTGCATGAGTAATCATCACATAACCAAGACACCACCTAATAAAATGGTCAAAATAGATTAAAGACAATGGATTGCCTTGGGGGAAAAAAAAAAAACACCCCAAATTCTGGCAACCCTGCAAGACAAATCTGCAGAGGGGCTTAAGCAAACATCCTCAGAAAAACGTCAGGGAAATAAAGAGAACCAACATCTCACAGGAGCACCTGAGATGGCCATGCCGGGGCTTGGGTGTCCCCATCAAGCAGGCATCAGCATGCCCAGCGTTTCAGAGCTGCTTGGCCCAAGTGGCTTAAGGCGACTGACTGAGCAAGGCAGGAAAATGTGACAGAACCCTGTTTTAGCCAATATGCAGAGGTCTATTAAGCTGAAACCATGGTTTATTTTTCACTGATGAAAATAACAGTCTCTCAAGCAATGCAATAACCTTGTCAAGCAGACAGGAGAATTCAGCTTGTGTAAGACAGCTGAAATGGTGATTATTTAAACTTGGAGGTGCTGCTGTAGCCAGGGCCATGGGTGAACCCTGAAATATGTTGGATCTGAAAACAGAACCATGTCCTGGGGTCTGTGGTGGTCCTATACATTGTCATCAAGTCAAAGAACTAACCTTACACAAAGAATGTGTTTTGTTATACAAGTCTTCCTTAAACCAATGGTTGTATTTTCCTTACTGCCCATGGCTGAGCTAAGTATTAAACCCTATATTATTAAACCAAGTGCTTTCAGATATCATTTTGTAGGCTGGAAAAACAAACTTTCAATAACTAAAGCCTACACAAGAACCTTTTTTACTTCTATGTGCTACACATAAAACCATTCAGCCTAGTCTTAATCTAGTATCTTCTGCCACAGATGATCCTTCATCTGTTGTAGTTCAGGTACATTTCACACAATACAGGTCACTGAGCACACGTGGCATTGTCACCAGTACAGATGCAAGCAGACACCAGATCCCCACCTCCTCAAACCCACATGTTTTGAACCAAGTCTTGGATTGCACAATTTAAATTAGGCATAATAAAAAGCTAAGTAAAACCTGAGCACCAAATATGTTCTTCTATTTGGATCAATAGCCTCATTGTACCTGAGCAGTATATTCAGGGTAAAGCCCTCCAGCGCTGAAGCTTCTGCCTATTTTACCTGGGAGGTGAGGACTGCACGTCTGCATTTGATGAGCTTCTCAGTTTGCCTCCTTGATTCTTTAAAAACAAGCGAGACAGCAGCTGAGATCAGGAGCTGACTTGCCCCTCTTTGTGCAACTCCTTCTAGGCCTCTATAAACATTTCACTTTCCAAGTGCTGCAAAGGGCATGTGGACAGTCAAAGTTACTATGAAATTCCTCCTCAAATGCACTTCCCCTGCAGCTGAATCTGGAAAAGCAACTTCAAAATCTCTAATTTTCATTGCTTGACCTGTTGCTGCATTGCACTAACGTAAGGCATATTTATTTGTTATTTTTTCTTTCATGTACTTCAAGAAATCATCCCAAAAGGTAAGTTCTAAGTAACCATACTTGTCAAAATCATGTATTATGAATTCTTTATAGATCAGTTTGTTCAAATACGCTCCCTGTTAATCCTTTCTGGTCTTTCTGTTGGGCTTTTTAAAATGCACTTCATACATACTTTATAAATATTGGGGTTTATTCCCACTCCCCTGCCCCAGAGACTGCCCTTAAACTTCTGTCCATTGATTGTGACTATATCAATTTGTAAAGGTCAACAGAAATCTCCTCTGACAGCCAAACTCAGAAGGCAATTTTTTAAATGAGCTGTTTCCCTTCCTCTACAAAGCAAGATGCCAACAAAATCAAAACCTGAGGTCCTTTTTCAACTGGCCTGACCAGTGGCTTTGATAGGAGCCCTGATGGCTGCTGAACACTTCTTGGAAATCTCAGCTTGTTTTAGAGTTTCAAAAATAACAACACGTGATAAAGCAGATTTATGAAGAGAAAGAGAAAAGAAAGAGAAAGGTTTATGAAAGAAGAATGTTAATCTGCTGAAAAATCTCTGCAGACTTCACGTTGCAGAGCTCCCAGGAATTGCCACACAAATGTCACCATCGTGTGGCTTTGGCCTCATGCATCCTTTTTATCGTACATGAATAACTTACATTTTACACTAAAAAAAACAACTCCATAACCAGCTGGCTAGTCAAGAAATGGACTATGGCAACTTATTTTGATGCCTACTTCGGATTTGTACTGAGAGAACAGGTTACTTTGTTTGGGGTTAAGATCAAAAGCCTCTTCAAAAGGCTTCTGCCCTTCCCTTCCATCTCAGAGCTTACTGAGTATCTCAAATTCATAAGCGCTGAAAGCAGGGCTGCACAATTTATGACACTGTTATACATGAAGAAAAATTGCCATAAATCAAAGAAAACAGTTACATAAATGAGCATAAAAGTGCAGGGAAATGACACAAGATAGCAATAAAGTATCTTCCACATGGCAAATCCCAGGAGCAGAAACATCATTAGTTTGGAATCCTCCACGTGGCAACAGCAGGACTGGTTTATCCCTGGAGCAATCCGTACTGGAGCTTGCCTCCCTTAATAACTGCACATTCAGGCAAAGCCACACGCCCCTGGTGGGGAACTGGGGAAGGCAGGAAGGAGTAAAGACAGTAAATGCACATCTGTGCCTGCACCACCACACAAAAGGGCCAGAAGTAACACCCAGATCCCACAGGTTTTCCCCTGCTGCTAACTCTAGGTGGAACACTGGAGCACACCACACGTAGGTATTCCCACATACATAGACACAAATATGTATAAAAACATGGTTGGTCTTTTTAGAGCTTGTGTAGCTATTTTCTTGCCCTTTTTCAATGAAATACAGAAACCATGGAGGGCTGACTTGTGTTATCTGCAAGAGAGAGGTCCAGCACGCCCAGGCAGGTCTGGTTGGGCTGAATGAAAGGCAATGCCTTGTTCAACACTGGAGCTGGCCCAGGAATGGTGGTGGCAGCACCAGGAGGATCTGTGGACAGATTAAAGCTTCAGCCAGTAACATACAGAGGGGATGGCAGGAGAACACTGCTCCGAGTCTCAGCGTGGTGCAGAAGACTCCCACCCCAACCACCTGCTTCTCCAGGAGATTCCCCTTCCATGCTGCTCACTCCAGCGAGGCTACAGCTGAGCAACAGGGAGCAATCACCAGCCTGGACCCTTGGGCTTATTTTTCCCATTTTTGCATAATCCATTTTCCAATTCTTCTTAACTCGAAAAATTCCCAAGACCATCCCTTACCTCTTAGGAGAACATTTATGTACACCTTATTCCTGCAAGTGGTAACCATTAGCTAGCTGTTAAAATAACACATCCCAGCGATGTGCCAGAATAATCTGTTTGCTGGTTCTAAAATGCCAGGCAAGGGGGATGGAAGGAAAAGACACAGCAGGACTGCTGGTTGCTTTTTGCAAAAACGTAGACAATGTATTCCCACAGACCAAAACCAACTTCATGCTCCTGCCTCTCACAAGAAGATGACTGTGCTTCTGCCCAAAGACCTGATTTTATTTTCATAAACAAACTCTGAGAAAGGCAGATGAACAACAAGTGCCTCGCTCCTCGTCACCGGGCAGAAACCAACGGGTGTTTTATTAGCAGCCTCATTACAAAGAAAAGACCAAGCAGCAATTTTCCCTGGGCGAGGAGGCTGCTCCCGAGGTCATTAATATCTTCCTCTTGCTCCACTCGATGAGCTGGTTCAGTTGAAGCTGGGAAATGGGGGAGGGAGGGCCAGGGTGCCCGGCATGTGATCCCAGCCAAACCTGGTGCCGGGGGCTCTGGCTGCGGGCGTGTGCTTAAGTGATGCAGGAGCACGTGCGGCCGGAGCGGCTTAGCGCAAATCCACCCGTCACTAAACGCCCTTGAAGCCGCCTGCCTGTGACGGGTAAATGGCAACGAAGGTCAGTGGAGCTAATTTGATGGTAACAAGCCTGGCTCTGCACCGCTCGCTGATACAGCGGCCCCATCCTTAAACACAGCCACCTCAAAACCATCTTGCAAGGTTCAGAGAAGTTCCCACAGCAGGGAGGGTTCCCTCGTTTTCTCTCCTTAATGCTGTGCTTACTAAATGCATTCATTTCTTATTACAACCACCAAAAAAAAACCCACATCCCGGCTAGGATTGCCAGGAACAGCTTAATTAATAACAATTAGCCGCAGCACAATTGTGATTCAGGTGGCGTTTTGGAGCGTGAAGGAGAAACTTGACACTTTTGCTTGTGTGCACGGACATAAGAAATTCCAGGCAAAGTTAATGGAAACTGAGCGGCTGAGCGACGCCGAAATTCAAATGTACTGTAAAATTACTAAATGATTTCAATGTCACAGGAAGGCATCACGCTACTTCCAGGATGATTAGCCCTTGCAGAGTTTTAATAATATTTGGTCAAACACCTCAGGAGCACATCACTCTGATATTATAGCATCACTAAGATAATATAAAATGTTCTTCCTGTTTTAGGATGGGGGGAAACAAAACCCAAGAAAAAAATGTTCACAGCAAAGGAGTAGCAAAAGCCTTGAGAGGACCCCTGCTGGGGTGAGATGGCAGCAGGCTGGGGGGCGTGTAGGGTGTCAGCCCCGCACTGCTCAAAGCCACGCAGTCCCTGCCTGGCAGGAGGTGCCCCAAAGGTGCCTGGTGGTCCCCTCCTCATCGAGGAGAAGGAGAAGGACACTTTATGAAATTGCAGTTGTCTGAAGTGGTCGAAACACCTGCCAGTCACTGCGGGATTATTGGCCGTGCTCCCCGCAAGGGAGGCTGCATCTCAGTGCCTCCACCTTAATTAGTGTCACCGCAGTCAGATGCAATTTATGTTTAAATATACATGGGGAATATGAAGACAGACCCAGCAACTACTTTCAAACAAGAGGAAAAAGGTGAAAGCTTCAAAGGTTTTTGCTGGAGAACAAGGGAAATTCTTAGCTGGAAAACGTGCAGAGCCTGCTCTTATCAGAGAATGTTTCCTGGTTCCTGGAGGGACAGCAATAGCTGGCTTCATCTTATTAAAACAGAATAATTTAAATAAAGATCAAGTGACCCTACAGGATCATGTTCTGAAAGCATGAAAACACACAGACACATGCACCCAGTTTGCATGTTAAATGTGAGTGCTAAAAGGGAATCTGTGCAAGGCAAGGATAGGTCCAGATATGTCTGTGAAATGCACCATAAGGACCACACAAACGTTCTTAGACTGGTTTTCACCAGGCTTCTTGGAGCTTGGCAAAGGCCCACAGCCCTCATCTCAAGAAAATACAAAGTCCTGTATGGACCAGTAAAGTCCATGTGTTCTCCAGCAAGAGAGAGGATCCTGCAGGCGTCCTGCAGGCAGAGGGAATTCCAGGTGGCAGTGCCTGGCCAGGAGGGAATACATTTGCAAGTTGTTGTGACACAGGTGGGATGCAGCTAGAAAACCAAGTGTTTCATTCTCCTCACCAACAGTAAAAAAAATGTCTTTTTCTAAAGTAGCTAGACCAAGAACACGTAACTTGGAAACGAGTGGGGCTTCTACCCCAAAACACTGCAACAAATCCTAGCTCAGGAGAGTGCCACCTCCTGGGGAAAGCCATCGTATGCTCAGTAACATATGCTCTCCTTCTGATTTCAAAAATCTAAGCCATGTTGTTGCAAAAATGTGTCTAAATGTATGAAAACTGTTTCAGGGCTTCTGCCAGAGCCTGCAGACAGATGGGCCAAAAATATGTCTCCCAGCAGCATGAATCCGTCCTACTTGTCCCCAGCATCACTCTCCTGCAAGCATGCAGCTGGCTCAACGTCACTGGCACTACCTAACGCTCTGCAGCCAAGGAAAAAGAGATCACCACATCATGAACTTACCACCTTGCCTCCACACCTCCTTCTGTCACGTGCAGCTAGAGAACTGTACCACATCTTTATTTTCTCTTAGGTCTCTGCAAGGTCCCTGTTTTTGCCATGACAAACCCACATCAAGCTTAATTTTGACAAAATACATCATCAAGAGAACTGGTTGGCCATCAGTCTCCTTCCCACTGGTAGTGCTGGACAAGGAAAAACAGCGTTTGATAAACAGCTTTGTATCCTATTGCATCACCTACATCAGCCTGAAAGGCCCATGGCTCTCTGCACCCAACGAAAGGAGACAGCGGAAGAAAAATATGCCTTACAGATCATCTTGACTTAGAACTTAAGTAACCTCTCAGGCACCCCTCAAGTTCAAGTCAAGGCCATCTGTGACCATAATACTTGCATGTCTATAGTCATCAATGCAGGCAACATTCCTGCTTAAGGAAAGCACTGCTTTTGGTTTAGCTGCCTTGCTTTTCCTCAAACATGTTCCTTCATCAGGAGGGTAAGGTTGGGCTTGAACCTGAAACTAATTGCCACTGTACATTTGGTTCTTAATGCAACAAACCTAAGTTCAGAATCAGATTTAATACTTGTTCAGTTTCTCCCTGATGTGATTTTTCCCAACAGAGATTACAACTGTTAGTCACTTAAAATACAGCAGCCCTACTCCTCCTGAAAGGTGGCAGAAATCACCCACTACAGACCCCACCATGCTCTGAAAATTTGCCATTGGGGAACTACAACCACTTGCTGAAAGTAATGATTCTCTACTACACTTGCCTCCAGATGAAAGGAGGCAAATTTCTTCCACTGGGCTTGGAGAAAGCACCAACCAGAACAATCCAGGCCCTGGCAAACCCACCTGAGAGCAGCACCCCAGCCCTGGGGGTGCAGAGGGTGCATTCAACTAACCTGGGAAATGGATGGTCACCCCCTGCTTCAGGGGAAAACACCTCCCTAAGCTAACACAAACTGTTCTGGATCCCTCCTCTCCCTCTCTCCCTTGCTCCCACTGGTGCTATAAGATTAATATCACATCAAATTTGTCTTTGTACAATATCCCACCGATCTTTCCTTGTGTAATGTTCGCTTTACATCAGGTGACACTTTTACTGATTCCTCCTTTATTTGCATGTCCCCTTGAAGAAGCTTCATTTCTCCTCCTAATCAAGTCATTAATTTTCACGAATATCGTTCACACCCTGAGATGGCTGGATTCTCATTTGTCTCTGTCACACAAATGACAAGTACCACCTCATTGCCATGCTGCGATGTTCCTCCACATACCTGTAGTAGAGTACGAAAAGCACCAAGATTATTTTTCCACAGCCATAACTGCTTTTCTCCATGGCAGTTTGATTCTATCATGATCCTTCCTTCAGGTACTTTGTAGCAATATTATACAGCTGCTTGCTTTTTATTTCACAGCAGATCTCGTTCATGATTTTTTTGGTAATGGGAGAAGTGGAAATGACGATGCCAAAATTATTTCTCCTTTTTATCTTCTCTGCATTCTGTCTACAAACAGTGCTGCCCACCTGGGATGTCAGTGCTTACCCCCCTGCTGTCAGATTGATGCTTCTTTCCAAAACCTCGTCCCCTTCCGTGGTGTTGTCAGTAAATGGATTTTCACATGCTTTCGTCACACACGTAGCCCTGTAACAAAAGCTGAATGCATCACGGTAAGACAGAGCTTATGCAATCTGAAATCCCACCTGGGCAGCTCCTCCCTTTCCTGGTTGTCTTCCAATTACATCCGTTGCTCCTCCTATATCTTTTTTTTTTTTTTTTTTTAATCCAAAACTGTCCTCCCTAACTCAGGCCACCGGTCAGGAGAATCAGGAAATGCTTTCAGAAGAGCTAACCCAAGTGTGGCAGCGAAGGATGGAGGGCTGTAGAGCTTCCAACTCATTTCCTGCCCAACAGCAAGCACAGACTTTTCCAGGGGAAAGATCTTGTCTCCCGATTCACAGCATGGCCATGATCTTATTTTGCTATTTACTATATCTTTCTAACTTGATATTAACACACAAAAAAAAACAAAAAAAAACAAAAAAAAAAACCCTTGCCTCAGAAACTGTAAGAACACTGATCAAATTCTTTCTCACCTCATGCTGCTGCTCCTTGCAGAAATGTGCGTGAGGCCCAGAACCACTTACAAAATTGTATTTGGAAAAAGGCTGCAACTCCTTCACTAGCTACTCCCAGCACACAGGATATTAGATACCAAGAAATTCTAGTCCAATATCATTGAACAAATCCAGTTTTTCTCTTAAAGACAGATTACTTTTGCTTCATTAAAGCATCAGGGTTGTACACGCACCCTTGAGGACTGCCCTGCCTTTTTGATTTCCTTTCTGTTGCTGTGCTTACTGTATCACCTCGCAGAGAACACCACCACAAGAGATGGAAAAAGAGAAGCAGAATTATTCACAGAGGATCTGAAGACCTTGCAAGGTGATTTTTCTATTGTAGGTTCAACAGATAATTTCCTGGGCCCGGATTACCTGGTTAGGTATTCACATGGTGCCCAAGGCTCAGGCTGTTGCTCCACAGTGATACTGAACAGCACTCCAGGGAAAGGGCTGTTCACCAGAGCAGTCACCTGGCCCTTGCTCTCAAGGTTTTTTCATGGCAGTGCTTCTCCTTCCTCACCTGGACCTCTCTCCTATCACCTTTCCTTCTGCCCCTCCTCTCCCAGTGATGCCCCAGTGCCAGGTTTACCTGCATCCTCTGCAAGGCCACTCTGTTTTTGCTCACACATCTCCTAAAAGCCCCCATCTCCTCTCACATCGAGCGACAACCTCTAAATGAGGTCAGAGAAATCTGTTAAACTGCAACTGACCCAACACTACCAAACTACACAGTGCTGTCGGGTGGGGGCCCTCTGCCAGCAACCCCATTCCTTCTGAAGGGAATTCAAACACCATGCCAGGTCTAATTTTGGTGCTGGTAGGAGCAAGTTCCAAGGCACCAAGTCACAAAATTACAGAAGCACATATTCAGATGCAAGTGTTCAAGAATTAGTTCATAGAAGTGAACTGTGACTGAAAGGATTGACCTGGGGCAAAACCATCTCTCTCCCTCTCCCACTCTTCTAAGCTGTTATTATGTTGTGTGCAAACATCGGTCACATCTTTTCAACCCTGTAATTGCACAAATCAATGAAATTCTCAAGCATAAATATGTAAAGTAGCAGAGGATTTCCTAAGATGTTTCATCACTGCTGAAGGAATCAGAGTAGATCAAATGCAGCATTGTATTTGAGTACCATTTCAATCCCCAACTTTGGGAAATAAAAGCTTAAAAAAAAAAATAATCAGAACTAAACTGACACCAAAGGTTGTGTTTTGCATTTCTACTGTGAAATCCTCTAAGTGCATTCCAGTGTTTGATTCGAGATACAACACAATAGATGTAAAGCCTGTGCACAGGGGGAAAGCACATGTACTTCGTAATCATCCTGAAGTAAAACCTCTGCAAGGGACAGAAGGAAAGAACCTGTTTCTAGGTCTGGAGGTAATGCTGTTATTTGTAAAAGTTCAGTTGGTCTTGAAAAAAAGTAAATGTATGAACTTCAGAACACCTCCTTTTTCCCAGCTAGGACAAATTGTTACAATTCCTATAAAATCTTGTAAGAAATAATGTGAAACAATACCGAGCAACACTGCCCAGCAAAAATTCAGATTTGTTTTGTATGACAGATTTATCTTGTTGGTCCCCAGACTAAAAACTTTTCATTCAGTTCTAATTTACTCAGCCGGGCTCCTGATGTTATAGACACAGAGCAAACTCAACACAGATAAATCACCTTGCAAAGAGCAGACCTGGAGTACAAGCAGACGTTAAGCCATCACTCGGGTGTAAAAGGAGAGAGAGATTTCCATGTTTTGCAGACCACTGCATTTAATAAAAAAGAAATTCAATTGAAAACTCAGATATTTTCTCTTTCTTTTCCATTAGATCACTGCTACTGCTAGATCACTTGATTCTAAAAGAGTTTATAGCTTAGAGGAAATCGCCTCTGGTAACACTTTTTCTCATTTTAGGTGTATTCTGCGTGTAGCAATATCTGCTGATTGTATTTTGCCTTCAGTCTTCAGGTATCTAGCTACACATTACTGCGACCTTAATGTTGTGTGTCAAAGCAGAATCCCTGTCTGACCAGGGATCTATGTTACAAGAGAGCATCTCACATGGGACCAGATTTTGAGCTCTCACCAGATGTCTCACACCCATTCCCCAACTCCTCAGATCCACCTCTGCTCCTGGAGCAACCTCAGGGAAATCCCAATTGCAAGTGCCTTGAATTCAAGAGGTCCCAAAAAACTAGGGCAGAAAGAAAGCTTCTGTAAAGGGGAAACTCAGAGATCCAAAATCATCATCTAGAAAAGAGTTCAAAGAGACAGACATGGGATTCTCAACACCAAATCACCAAAGCTGTGACATGTGCCAGACTATGGAGGTAAATAGAAGCCATTGGAGGAATATCCAATAAGAAGACAAGCAAGATGGTAACATGGCTTTAAGGTTGGGAAGATGCAAACTACCAACAAATCTGAAATAAAAGCAGTTTCCTTACTGTTTTTGAAGCCTTTTGGTCAGTGGCCTGGCAATGAGTAAGAGCAACAGGGTTACTTCTAGTATCTTAAATGGCATCAACTAAATGAACCTCCCTTTAAGAATTCACACCCATCTTTAAAACGTCCAAGTCTTTCTTTGTGTACTTAACAGGCAGTCAGGCATTTAATCACTGCCCCAGTTTCAGGTAGTGCAAGGAACTTTGTCCCACAGATTGAAGCATGGTTTCCCTGAAAACACATTTTGATAGAAATCAGGTCAAAATATGGATTTTTAGGTCCTATATTTAAAATATCTGCTTCAAGAGTGTCAGATCTTAAAGAATTATACAGGTACAGGCGTTTCCAAAAGTGATGGAAAATCTCAGTAAAAGGAAGGAGACCTTTGAGAGAATTTGAGGGTCAAACCTTTCCTGAAATTTAACTAAAAAAAAAAAAAAAATAAACAAAATCTTAAAACATTAAGTCTCACTCTCTTTTAGGGAAGAGACAGAATTAGGTAAATGACTGAAAATGTTCCATTTGCTGAAACTAGTGAAAAAAAGAAAGAACACACAAAAAAATCACTCCAAAACCCTCTCTCTGATTAAAATACATAGCATCTTGTGTTCAGGTCTGTAAGATATATCTTGGGGATTAATGTTAGATTTTATTTTGTGTAATGTGAATTCCCTGCTGTGTAACATATGCATAGCATTGTCACAAACATCAGATACGTGGGAGCCCCTCTATCACATTTTAACTTCAGTTTGTCTGGTGAATGGAGAGAATAAGCAGGTTTTCCTTCTCTGAGGATAATAACAGGAAGAATACTAAAATTTTTATCTTTACTTGTGTCTGCATTTATGATTTTTCCTTGCTTTTGGGATCCCACAGCAGTAACGTTGCCCGAGATTAATGTTGCCCTTTGCTGTTGGTCCTGATTGATTTTTAACTCCAACACCTTCAAAATTCCCACACACTAAAGCTGCTGCTTTTGTTTTCTTCTCTTCCTTGGTAGAAGTTGTCTGGGGGAGAGAAGAAGGACAGGGCTGGATTGAGATTGATCATCCTCCCCGTGGCATTTGAGGATTCAAGCTGTGCCTTATCGCCAGGCACAGCAGAGAGGACGCAGCTCTGCAGACAGCAGCGGGGGCTACCTGTGTGGCTACTGCCTTTCCGAGGCCTTTAAATGGCTTCGGAGCACTACTCATTAGCAGAGCAGGTATCCTCCACCGCAGTCCCTCCAGAGTCAAATAAAATCATCTCAAAGAGGGATGGAACAGCACCTGCCAACTTGAACCTGTTCAGGAGGGGATGTGATAAGGAACAGAACAGACCATTGTGGCTGCTTTATTCCTCAGGCAAGGTTACCAGAATGATTTGGGGACACTGACAACGCCAGTATGATTTCTTTTTTTTTTTTTTTTTTCTTTAAAGGAAGTCTGGACACCAAATGTGTTCAAATAAGGTGGAAGGTATTTCAGGACTTGCTCCCGAACAGAAAACACACACACTTTTCTACGTTTCCAATTGAGGGAGAAAAGACCTTTTTCATTTAGCCCACTGAAGTGATTAGGAACACAGCAATGTCTAAAGCCAACCATGCTGAAGTGTTTTGTCGAACGGGTCACATACCTTTGACCACAAGTCACTCAGAGATGAGTTTCTCTTACTAGATACTGCTGAGAGTCAAAGGGAAGATGAACTGCCAACATATGAAGTGCCTAAGAACTTTCTACTATCAGTTTCTTTCGGACTATTTCCTAGTAAATCACAGCTCCTGGTGCTTCCCCTGGAACTTCATTACCTTAGAGGCTGTATCTAGCTGAAGACGTCCAGGCTGAACTGCCAGATTCAGGGTTTCAACACTAGTTTTGAATAAACTGCACATCTTCCAAATCTGACACTTGAAACCAAACTGCTCCACTCCTGTTTATAGTCAAGGATATCATTTACAGTCAGCAAGAATAATTCTGTACTCTCCAAGTCAGAGACATGAGGAAATATCTCGCTCATCTCTGCAGCAAGGACAGAAGTCAATTTGTTCTGGAGCAGCACATATTTTCATTTTGTGAACGTAACAAAGGTGAGTACCCTTGAACCATTGCGAGTGAAGCCTTTATATTTTGAAATTTAGATTAAGACAAAAACTAAAGTGCAAGATTGCTGTATATTCTGAACAATCCTAAAGTTCAAGTCTACTTTTATAGAGTGTGAATGTCTCAGTCTGTGGCTCCTGAAGCTGTTGCCCTGGTGAAATGAAGGAGATGGAGGCATTCAGCACTAAGGTTAAAGAGGGGTTTTAGCGGACACAGATGTAAACAGAAAGCAGTAAGACAAGCAAAATCAGGGAATTTTGCAGCAAAATAACTCTCAGGAAACTTTTCGTTGCCGAATGAGAAGAGCAGGTCTAGAAGAGGCCCTGGGAAGTCACAGAGCCCTTCCTTTCTTCTTAGACTCTTAATCTTCCCTAACACAATTTAAAATTATCTGTGTGCTTTCACATGCTACTGCATACTACGACCACTATTGGATGTAGTTCATTACAGGACTTTAAGACTACCTGAGGCCACCGAGCCTCCTGTTACAATGAACATACATGCCCATGTGCCTCTGCTACCATCCTGCCACCTTCCCTTTCCATCTCATTTGCCCCTATTTACTTGTTGCTGCCCTAACTGCTGTGCTGCAAGAACTTGAGGACTTGGACTGTCTTATTATTTTTATAGCACCCTACAACACCTATTCCCCTTAATCGGTTCTTTAATGTGCTGTAGAGTATGACAGTAAGAGGACTGATAATCACAGAATCGTACCATCATTAAGATTGGAAAAGACCTCCAAGATCATCAAGTCAAAGCCATCACCCAACACTACCATGATCACTAAACCATGTCCTGAAGTGCCACATCCACACATTTTTTGAACCCCTCCAGGAATGGTGACTCCACCACCTCCCTGGACAGCCTGGGCCAGTGCCTCACAACTGTTTCAGGAAAGAAATTCTTCCTTATAGCAAATCAAAACCTCCGCTCATGCAACTTAAGCCCATTTCCTCTTGTCCTATCACTAGTTACTTGGGAGAAGAGACCAACATCCACCTCACTCCAAACTCCTTTCAGAGTGTTATAGAGAGCAATAAGGTCTCCCCTCAGCCTCCTCTTCTCCAGAGCAAACAATCCCAGTTCTCTCAGCCACTCCTCATAAGACACGTTCCCCAGGACCCTCACCAACTTCATTGCCCCACCTGAGGTGCTCCAGCACCTCAATGTCTTTCTTATCCTGTGGTGCCCAAAACTGAACACAGGACTCAAGGTGTGGTCTCACAAGTGCCAAGTAGAGGGGCACAACCACCTCCCTACTCCTGCTGACAACACCATTTCTGATACAGGCCAGGATGCCAATGGCCTTTTGGCCACCTGGGCACACAGCTGGCTCATGTTCAGCTGACTCTCCACCAACACCCCCAGGTCCTTTTCTGCCAGGCAGTTTCCAGCCACTCCTCCCTAAGCCTGGAGCATTGTCTGGGGTTGTTGTGATCCAGGTGCAGGACCCAGCACTTGGCCTTGTTAAACCTCATACACCTGACCTCAGCCCATTGCTCCAGCCTGTCCAGATCCCCCTGCAGAGTCTTTAGACCTTAAAGCAGATCAACACTCCCAACTCAACTTGGTGTCATCTGCAAATTTACTGAGGGTACAACCAAACCAGTTCTTCTCTTTTTTCTGTACATGTGAAGGTGAACATGCTGCTTGTTCTTCCACACTCCACCTACATGACCTTTCCACAGCTTCTTACCAGAGTGAAAGAAACTTTCTCCTGCTTCTCTGATCACCAAATTTTGTAAAGGTGACTCATTGCTGCAGACCACACGCAGCAGCAAAATACAAGAAGTGCCACACGCTTTGCTCTGATGGTGCATACCACCACCCCTCACCTCCCTGCAGCCAGCCCAATGGAATGCTCAGCACAGAAATCTCTACTATGGGGTCAAGACAAGCTCCTCACTTGATATTGCTGACAGCAGTAGCCAGCTGTGTACCCAGCCCCACATGGCCAAATGCAGCCCTCCACTTGATGGCTCTAGGATCCAGAAAGATATACTGAGACTGTTCTGTGGTCCAAAACAAGGCAGAGCAAAACCCTTATTTCCTGTCCCAAAATGGTTTAGTGTTTGTTAGTAGCTTCAGACCCATGCTACATAAAATCCTTACCTGCCATTCAGTGAAAGTCCCACCCACAGCCACCAGTAAGGTTTACTCAAGGGGAGGTCAGCCTCCCCAACAACTCACCTGATCCTTTCTTTTCCACCCATTTAAACCAAGAAAACTTCATCCCAGGTAAGTAACACTTCGGCAAATGTAGGGATTGCCAAAATGTCTCAACATGGCTGCATTTGCCTCCCAGTGCAGGCTGGTGCAACACCATCACAGCTAACACCTTAAATTCTTTCATGCCAGGTCAGGACTTCTCCAGGCTCAAGCCTTTTGGAGGAGTATGAAGTGTGGGGGAATCTCACTGCTGCCACTTGCCAATATCTACCCAAACCACCTCTATTTATCAACCATGGAATTAAAAAAAAACCCAACCCAAATCACTTCTATTCAGCACTAACTGGTCTAGAGGAAAACACACAACAGAAAGGAGGGCCAGGCTATATGTGAGCAAATAAACTTGGAGACAAAGGATGCAAAAGGCATTGCTGGGAGAGCCTCCAGGAACTCCCTGACCACTGCTGGTGGGCGGAACCAGCCACCGGTGCATCTGCAAGGCCGAGGATGAAGGCTGAGCTCTGCCCGAGGCCAAGGCGAGCGGCCGTGCCCTCCCATGGGCATGGCAGCAGGCAGAGGGGGGAACAGCGCAGCCGGGCGAGCAGAAAGGCGGCCGAAGCCTTTCCCACATAGCCTCGGAGATAGAAGATGATGAACTACAAAGCGCACAGCCCAAACAGTGAAGGTTAAGTCTGGGCTCCCACTGCCATTATTTATCCCCTGCAACAGCTGGGACACTTCCGAAGTAGTTAATATATCACAGGAGGGACAGAAACGAGACCGACTCTATAAACACACCCCGGGGGCTGCTACTGCTCCCGTCAGCTCCCTGGCTCCGAGGTCTGCTGCGAGTCGCCAGCCGCTGATCCAGCGCCGCAGGCAGGGCAGGGAACTGGAGAGAAACACATCTCTGAGCGTTACTCACCAGAGGTTTGCCAGGGAAACGGCACCTACGTGGCCATTTCGGGAGGGGCCGAGGCCACTCGCCCTCTCCAGCCCCCATTCTCTGCCCTCCCCTCGCAAAGCTGCCTCTGCCACACCAGCTCTCAGGTGGGGAATGGCACAGGAGAGGATGTGGTCGTGCATTAAATGGGAAAACCTGCCGGCCTGTTCCTGTAAGGTTCGAGCTGCAAAAGGCAACGTGGATGAAATCAAATGGAAAGGACAGCATGAGAGTTCACACAGGAACCCTGAAAAATGACCATGGGCTGGCCTCTTAGGGGCCAGCATACGTCAGGGAGCAGTCTGCTGAGGCTAGAAGTCTATTCATAGAGAGTTTTACAGGTGCAAGAATCTAGGACAGTAAAAAAACCTTTTCTTGGTGTTACCATCATCCTGTCTACAATGAAAGGGGGGCAAAGCTGCAGAGCAGCTCTCAGTTTGGCTTTGCAAGAGACGAAGGCTAACACTCTTGAGCGCTGGAGCTGTGAACAAACACAGAAGCAAGCAAAGGTGAAATACTGAGTTTTATGAACCCTGAGGAGGAAACCTGGTAAGACTATTGGAAACTATTTTATTTTGTGCTATTGCCTACAGGAGGCACCTGGTGTTTAGCAAAAATGCCCATTCCCAACTCACTTTCTTTTTTGCACCCCAAGTACCATCATCTTTCTGTTGAGTAGTCTGAGAACAAGCAAGTCCACAGGCTCACTTGACCAAAGCTCTTTACAGAGACAAAATACACGGCAGGACATACCTGAGAGAGGCAAAAGCAACAGTCAGCTGATGTCTGGAGGTGCCAGAGCTGAGTGTCTGTCCAGCCCTTTGCCCCAGGCAGCCCCAAGCAACACACACCACAGAGCCTCAAGCCATCAGGTCTGTGTCCACACCAGCTCTCTCTCAAGGGCAGATCACCTCTTTGACTTGCCCAGAAGAAATCCCTGAAACAATTCAAGCTAAAAGAAAATGCTGTGGCAAGGTTCAAAGCACCTGAGCAGAAACCTTCCTGCAACCTTAACCATCACTGTCACTGTTATTTTCAGGAACAAAATGTAATGCAAATGGTAATACAAAGCATCACAATTAAGGTACGTCAGACAGATGCCTCTGAAATGAAGGAATGGTGATAATTACTGTGTATAAGCAAAAAAATTGGTTTTACTGTTCAGAAATCTTCTTCCCTTTAATATGGGGGAATGTAGCATCTGCTACTAATATAATGCACCAATAATTGAGGCATATAGTGTATACTCATGGGAACCATAAGGCTGTTTTATTTATTCTTGGCCAACTGCAAAAATAAACAGATTTCACCAAAAGCGGTACATATGGAATCCCATCTTCACAGAGAGCCTGTGTGTTTCTGCAGGGAGGTAAGTACTGAAACACAATAGAGTCTCAGTTGTGAATGCTAATGGAACTAGCAGAAAATGAGGTAGTATCATCAAGTTTGACCTTGAATCCTCCCCTCTGTATGGAGGAGTGCCACCACAGTTAGCCAAGTACCTGTGGAGGGAACAGTTTTAAGACTTTAGAAGTCCAAGCTAACTGAAACAAAAACCAAGCTGCAGAAGCCAAAACTACCATAGGCACTTGCCTGAAACACTATCAGAGGGGTCTGGAGTAAAGGTAAATCAGCAAAGTGTGAATACAACTCCCATTCCCTGCCACAGTGCCTTGCGCACAAACAATATATTCATACACTGCTTGATCCTTACTACAGATGACATGAGGAAAAAAAAAAAGTCACAATAAAGTATTAAACTAACTATCCACGCACACAAAAGCAAGCTCATGAAACCTGGCAGGCAGGCAGCACCACAGACGACTCGCTCGCACTCATATCCTCCAATTTATCTGCCATGCAGGTGTTTCATTTTGGATCTGACCGCCAGCCAAAAGCAGACATATTTTGGGGGGTATCCCTCACAGCTGTCAACATGAGGATGCAGCCAGAGCTCTCACTTTGCTCTCTCACAACGTGCTTATAAACAGATCGGTCTGCCGACGTGCACGGAGCTTTCAGACAGTAACCATGACACAGAACTTGCTCTTCTTCCTCTCTCTGGTAAGCTAAATGCTGCTGTCTTCATCCTTTTGTGAAAGCTGAAGATGGTGACAGGAACTCCATCAGGCCTTCTGATTAACTCCAGCACATAAGATTTAGCTCCTGGTGCAGTTTGTAAGCACAGAGGGAAATGACGACTTTGCCTAGGAAGATGTTAGATAAACAAGTCCTAAAAACAACATTTCCATTGACTCTATAAAAGAGCTGTTTGCCTTTGCACTATCTTAAACTCCACCGAGTGCAGTGAATCAAAATCTGTGCTAGAAGCTTTCCAAGTACACTCAGGAGAATATCCATTTCTCTTCCTGGGGTTGTAAGTAAAAGATATATATCAGCTTTAAGAAAAAGAAACTGCATCTGCTTATGAATGAGTACACATTACAAGTAAGGTTTTTTTTCAAAAAGCCTAACCCAGTAACTCAGTTTCTGCCACCAACTAGCTGAATGAGAAGCAAATCGTGTCTCAAAAAAACGTTCATCAGCTATACTAGAACAATCTCAAAATTATTTTTTAACCTTTGACAACTCCTAAAAAACTTCACAATGGTTACTGAGGGCTGCACCTGACGTGAGAAGCACTCTTCTCTAATTCACATGTTGCTCAGGCTATGTATAGCCAGACCTAATCCACCTCCACCCTACAGCTTTGTGACACAGACATCCTATCTCTCTGAGACAAACACATCTCAAGTGTTTCTGTTCCCAGTATCTTCCACAAGATCCCACAATCTTTCTGGTTAACCTACTGCAACACTTTGCCATAGATTTCCCCCGATACCCAACTTCTGTTTTTCTTGCTGGCATTTAAGACGTTGACTCACACCCAATGTCCTTTTCCATAGCATGCTTTTATATGCAATACATGAGACCCCAGGTCTCCCCTGCACTAAACTTTCCCTCCTTCTTCCCCTTTTTCTTTCGGTACATCCATACCTGGACACAGTGCTACAGCTGAGGGGTGACTTCCACGTCCCTTCATGAGATACTCTGTTTATAACAGCAAATATGATGCTAGCTTTCTTTGCAGGAGCTCATGCCAGGCTTTCAGCTTATGATGCCCCATAACTTCCATATTAGTAACAACTATTACAGGGAAAATCTTTGCTTTTGCATTCACTCCAACACAATGTGCTGGACAGTTTACAGCTAGGTCCTGCCACACAGAGGATTAGGCTCCAATTTTGATGTTTGCTCTGTATAATGGCATTCAGATCTGAACACATTTGCAGTAGCAGTACCTGAATGAGCCATTTCAATTAATACAGTAAAGAACAGAAGATAGTTTACTGGGTGAATCCTCCCCATGAATGCTTCAAAAAATGAGCTCAAGCTCCCTGGTTTCAAGATGATCCATTTGTCTCCTCCAGTCTCACCTAAAAATCAACAATCTCTTCCTTGCCCAGCAGCTGACAGGCTCCTGGTGCTGGTGAGAGCAGAGGAAGGGGAGAGCAGCAGCGTGGCTGCGGGGGCCCGGTGAGCCATGGCTGTCATCCCTCACTGCCACTGACCTCCTCAGCTCCATCCCTCCACCCCCCACCAGCAGGTCTTATCTGATTTACTGATCTATTACCCATTTATATTAGGAGCTTCTTCAGGACAAAATTGAAGCCTGCGTCTCCATGAAAGGCCATAAAGAAACCCACACACATTCAAGAATCATTACAGGGTGATATTTTACTCTTTTAGCCCATTAAACAACAGATGAAATACCAGGTTACTGAAATCATAGCAGCAGTGTGGTTTCTAAGACATAGCTCTTAAAAGACCCCATATCTTTTATTCTCAGGATTCTCAGAAACTATTTTTTTTTTTTTTTGTTATATTCCAGAAGCCATCATGTGCAGAAAAGATTTTATCTTACTGCCTGGCAATGGCAAATCTATTTTCAGTAAAGAATGGGTGTTCAGAGGCCACTAGTATCACTCACTACTGCTTGCAAATGTTGGCGTTACAACCGTCATTTCTTCTGAGTGGAAGGATGAATTGCATTTAGATTAATAACTCAGACTCCAAAAAAACTTCAAAATGTATTTACCAGGCGTTAGTTCCAAACTGGGTTTGCAGCTTGGATGTGCTCGCTAATCCCTGGAGTTGCATATCGAGGTCTGCCTATGCCGAGGAAGTGCTTCACACTGAAGTAGAAATAATTTAATGTAGCCTAATTGTTTCATGGAAGAATTTTTAAAATGATGCACAGTTTGCTTCCCTGAAGTCCCTGGAAAACAGCTCAAGATAAATTATTCTTGTCAACGCAGACCAGGCAGGCCTTGTGCTCTTCAGTACCAGCCTGGCTCACACGGCCACCACTGCAGGGACTGGCGAGCCCCTTGGACACCTCACTGTGCCCCTCGACATGGGGGTCACCTTGAGCAGCTTAAAGGGACCCACAGAAAACACTGAATTTGTGTAGCCTGGGGAAATAAAGAGCACGAACAGAATTGCCCTGCACAGCCCCCAGCAGAACCAAGCCTTCGGGATGCTGTAGCACTCTGCCATGCTTGTAAACCACCCCAGCCAAGCAAGCTGGGAGACTGGAAATAATTCCCATTGGAGACTGGACTGGTTACATTCACAGGCAGTTTAAACCATAAACACATCATATTCTTCACCAAATCCCTGCCAGAGGTCCCGATGCTTTAGAGGAGCTTTTAAGCTGCTGTGTTTGTGTCCCAGAGAAGGCCCCTCCCCAGGAATCCCTAAATACCTCCAACAAGGATGTATTTAAGAAGTTCTCATACAAGCAACCTTTCTGTATTTCCTCTCTCCCTGCCTCCTGGAAACTTTTGTCTGCTCAAATACATTACAGCAGTTATGTTTTGTGACTGACAATTATCTCATAATGAAAAACAAGTCACAATTAATAAAGCTCAAAACTAATACCTGCTAAACTCATTTAATGATTTAATGAAGTAGAAGAGAGTCTTATGAAAAGATTTTAAAAGCAAGGGACTCAATTTCCAATTAGAGCCAACAATCATTCAGCAGCCTGTGGGCTCCCAAGGTAAGAGATGGGGAAGAAAGGAAGGGTGGGAAGGGGGGGAACACCCAAAGATTTTTCTGTTATCTTTGTATATATCTGTCCTCTATGCAATTCACACTGAACCGGCCTCTCCTGGCGGGACAGCATCACCCAGCGATTTTAAGGCCTGGATAAAAACCACACACAGCACATTGTCAGGGGCTGCAACATTCCCAGCTTGACAGGCATCCTCCAGCAGCTATTAACCCTGCTGGTAGGTGCTGTGATGAGCAGGTATGGACTCTGCAGGAGGAGGAAGCACCATGCTAGCGAGCTGAAGGAAACTACGAGACTGCACCAAACTCCAAAGACAATGCAAGTTCAATTTACAACCACAAATTTGATTACTGAATGATGATACATCTCTAAATGTTTTTGCACTTGACCAACTCTACTAATAAAACTAAAACTAATTTAATGTTGTGCTACTCATTAATCAATATTATGGAAGAGAATTGCTGAATGCAGGGGACACCCTACAGAGGAGCATTCATGGCTTTAGACTTTCACCAAGGAGTTTGCCACACCACCCAAAGCATCAAAAGAATCCCTAATCATTTAGGGGAAAAAAAGCAAGACTGAATAAAAAAAACATGAACAAGAGGCTTTCAAACAGCAGAAAAATTATCTTTTGAGAGCACATTTACCCCATTATTTAAATACCCAGATTTTACAGAAATTACATCAGACCTCAGTTTGGTTTACAAGCCACTTATAATTTTAGGGGGAAAAAAAAAAAATCCCCAACAACTTCAACAGGCTTTACCAGAAGCCAACAATCACAGGCAACAAAAGCAGAGGGGACAGGGGGCTTGAAGTCAGTGGGTGCAGGTAAGTCAGATCCAGCTCAGCACCAAGATTTCATGCACAATGGAGGTACTTTTCCAGCCCATCATACCTACAAACACACTGTAGTTAGGATACCCTTGTTGTCATCTGCAGTATTAGTATTTCTCTACTTATTTTGCCCTAAAAACTGACTAAATATTGACTAAATAGTTCTAATAATTAGATTTTAACATCTCATTTCTAGACCTGTCAGGAGGCACCCTCTCAGATGTCTCCAGCTCTAATGAGAGTGACAATTTCCAGCTGGGCTCCAGAAAGCTGCCCTAAGGCTGTACTCCATGGGGTTCCCCTGGGGCTTCAGAGCAGCTAAGTAGCTGAATCCCTTTTAGGTATCCATGAGACTCTACTGCTGCCAGGCTTTTAGGAAAAAAATCCTACAGTTCATGCTCTGGAAATGTAAATCTAAGTCCAGGAGGATCTACAGAGGAATTGCAGGACTTTACAAGGGGTGAAATAATGAATACACAAATTTGCAGGGAGTTGGATCAAATCTCACCTTTCATTCTGAATATGCTCACAAACATCTCTCTGCTTGCAGTTTTCCATCAGGCTAACACTACTGTCAGCCATGACTTGCATGGCTGTTCCCACCCTTGCTCTGCACATAGCACCTGGACCTCTCCAGGAGGTAACTGCTCACTTTGGGGGACATGGACAGGTAGAACAGAGGACCATAGGGCAGGAACAATCTGCAGGGTTGTTAAAACTCATGTCTCCTGTCCTCATGATTTTCAGCAGTGAAACTGGTTTAAGCTATGCCCCTTGACCACTGTCTCCTGCATGCTATGGAGACACACAGCCATGAGAAGCATCTGGCAGCAATGGCAGAATCTCCACAGAGCAGCTCCCAACTGGGAACATGCTCTTCACTAACCTTACACCCAAATGAGCTCTCTACCCCTCAGAGTATTGTATTTCTTAACCATCTGTATCATATACCTCATAAAATGAAAAATCATTCAACACTCCCTCATTTTGAAATTGCTAAAGGTCACCTTGCCTTGAGAGCTGAGAAAATCCTGGAAAGGGAACCAGAAATGGCATGTGCAGTACAAGGTACTGCCTATCCCCTCCTGCCCTTCCCCATTCACCTTCCCTCTTAAAAAAGCCCCAACAATAAATATAACTTTGAAAAGTTAACGACTCCTTCCCATGATGAATACTAGGACTCCAACCCCAAAAAAGAGCAGGTGAGCCACCCGCGCTCTGGACTTTATTGCCAGGCTGAAGGGATGATGGCCATAATCACATCCCAGGGGATCAACTGGCCATTGAACCAAGCTGCAAATTCCTGAAACTCCACTTACTTGGATGGGCCCCATCTGATAGGACAATGATTCACTCCGGCTCCCATCTTGTCAAGTCACATAGGATTTGTGTTTTATTTTAGCTGGACCTACAGGAGTTTCACGCATTTTAAGAATGCTCCCATGATTTTGGCCAGTGCCATGAATGTTCAGCTCCTGTACATATGTGTCTCCAAGGCAAACAGCCTGCTCCCAACTGTATACAAACCAAACTGTGATGCTGGAATCACTTTACCCATTCTTCCCTCTTATTAAATACTAAGAATGTGATTTTCACATTCAGGGCTCTCACAAGGGTTCGCAATATAAGACAGAGCTGCCAAAAGAGCAAGTTGAATCCTTTCCAGGTTATGGGCTCCAGAAATTTCATAGTGAAAGCTTCCAACCACATACAGAAAATCTGTTAACAGAAAACCTCTTTTCCTCCTTGTGTTTTATAGACTTCCCCACACAAAGCACATAGGTTCCTAAGATGATAGATCACAATTGAAAAATCCTGCTCTAGAGGGATCCTGAGTTGTTTACAGGGACACCACCCCGACGCACAACATGCCTTACATATATCATCTTGATATAAAGTGCTTATTTCAGAATATAAAGCCCTGAACTCCATCGTTCTGTCTGAAACCAGACGTTCTCCAGAAAAAAAAAAAAAAAAAAAGAACTACAAGCAAATTCAAAATCTGCTTTCCAAAACTCTCATCAATCTTCTCAGCTGATTCAGCAGCTCAGTTCTGGGTACTACGTTGGACAGTAGCAACATCAGACGTCTTGGACTTCTCAAGCTCCACAGGAGAAATAATTTCCCACTCGGCTCAGTCTATGACAAGCAGGGCTCATAAAAGACTCTTCATGGCTAACCCACATCCTTACTCTACACGTAGGGGAGCAGAGCCACAAAGCTATACTTTGCCAGAGGTCAGGCAGAGTCAGTAGGAAACCTTCACAGCTCCCTTGTTGCAACGAGGGGCATCTCACACTCCCTTTGCTGGTGGAGGAGGGCAGGTATGTTCAGCAAGGGGAACTCAATTGGGTTTTTTTGGCATGGCTGTCATTGAACAGAGCAAGTCAGTTCCACAGACCCCGCGTGCAGGAGATCAGCATCGCAAATACTCCTCCCACATGCTTCAAGCTGCTTCGACAGGGGAACCCCAGGGTTTTGAACTTTACTGCTGCAAAACAGAGATGTAATTTTCTAGCGCTTAACTTCACAGCTTCATTGAATCATTGGACCGGGATGGATTTAAGCCCTTACTTAAATGGTCTTGCTTAATCAATGTATATATTGGACTGGAATTATTACAGAAGTGTTTCAGTAGTGCCCAAAGCCCCTCAAAACAGAAAGCACTGCCCAGACCTGCCCATCTTCTCTTCTACAGCTCAACTGAGGAGCAACAGGAAATATTTTAAGAAGATATTCTCCTTCCTTTTTTAATAAAATGTTCTCTCCCTCTACCCCCAAATCAAATTTAAATATACAACAATAAACCACGCATTAGTCTTCCTGTCAAAAACTGCAATCACATCCCAGATAAAGAACACCGACTCAGCCCCAAGGCTGTCGTTAGCCAGGTTTCATTTGACTATTATGTTCTCCTGGAAAAACAGAAAGAAATCTATCCATGCTGACACAATCAAGATTGCAATAGCCGAAACACCACAGCTGTTCTTTGGATATTTCAGACAATGCTCTGCCATTATTGATAATATTAGGACCGCCTGTCTCTTCCAGTGCTCTGCTGCAAGAATCAGTGTGCCAACAGGAATATCTGCCACCCAGCTGCAGAGGAGCTTCTAAAGATTTCATTTGGGGCTATTATGTCCTCTCTGCAACACTGTATTTTTGCATCACGGGCGTTAGAGACGTAGCTTGCTCCAGAGAAATGAAGACTTTAGCTACCTCATGTAACTGGAGGGCAGCTCTTGGACTCCCTGCACTGAACTCTCAAGACAACAAGGTGTTCCAGCACGCGCTCACATGAACGCACACGGGCAACCCCACCAGCTTCAAAGTGTGTGCCTAAATTGAAAATTTGAATTAAACACTTCCAGTTTAGGGTTTTCTTCCCCTCCACCTATTCTTTTTGTAGAAAATAAAGTTATGAATTAAATGCCTTCTGCCTTTCTTTCTGTTAGCCAGTAACTGCAAACACATAAAAAAAAGGGATAAGATACAAGGCTGGTTTCGTTGTTTCTTCTGCAAAACCGCAGTCAAACTGAGGAAAGGGGAAATATTTTAGAAAGGAAAAAAGAAAAAAAACAATTTATTGTATTGCACTTCCCTAGCAAAGGAAAAGAGGAAAATAACCACTTCATATTTGAAAACAACTCTGTGAAAACTGATGCTATGAAAACCAGATTTTCAAGATGAGATGTCCTTACATCAGGCATTTCCAAAGGCCCAAATCATTGAGACATCACTGATATTTGTAGAAGTCCTACCCGATTAATGGTATCTTTCCTAATGGCATGCAAAACTTCTTACCTGTGGAGCTTTCAGAGACTCTGAGAGGTCTGAATTTTTGTCTTTAAATTATCAGGCTATCGTATTTAGAAATGACAGCATGGACTGAACACATTAAAAAAAAAAATAAATTAAAGAAGCAGTTGTGTAAGATGTCTCGTTCAGATGTAAACCCTGGCAGCTTATGGTGAATGCTACTAAATTGCTACATAAGAACATTTCTCTCAGCTGTTCTCTATTGCACAAATGCCAATGAGCTCACTGAATACATCACAGGAGATTAGGATATTTAAGTATGCCTTGAACCCCATAATATATTATAATAATCTATATAAAGCCTTCAGTAAAGAGGTTAATTATGGATTAAACAGTCATGCCTGCTTGTGTATCTTTAGGCTAGTGACTCTTTAAATGCAATAACACAATTAGAGAGATGTTAATAATAGAAAGAGTGGGATTCCTTCTATGTATTTCTAGCCATCTAAATGTGCAAACTGGTGCCACAAGTAAGTTTTTGCCTATAGCCTGGGAGAGGGCATGCTACTGAAAGGGGGCAATTCAACTTCAAATGATTGTTTCAGCTGAGATAAAATGTCCCTTGGAGGTATCCTGTGGTGAGAGAGGAAGCCTGGCACACTGTTTTAGTACTTAGCAAAGTGATACTTCAGTATCTTTTAAACCAAATTTAAGTCACCTTCCTAGTTTCTGAATGCAGGTTTATTTAGATTTCAGTTCTTTGTTGAAAGGGATAGGTCCCAGCCATGAATGCTGGCTGTGATGCCACAGCATCACCCTGTTCCTTAACCATTTTATTCCCCCCATCAGTTTACAAAATAATTTGTAGAGAGGAGCCAGGTTCAGCTGGAGGGAGGTTGTCCCACCGGGAGCACACCAGCCTGGAGCAGCACCAGTTGAGGCCACGGGTCAGCCTTCTACTGCATCCCGAGTACCTGAATGGGGCTGCACGGGGACATGAACACCATGGAAGCGAGGTTGCTTTAAGGAGTTTATCAGGGTTTTATAGTAATTTGTAATTGATCTCATATTCACAGCAAACCATTAATTACTATCTTTCAAATGGGATTTTCCAGGTTGGACTTGCAGCTGAATAAGAACTGTTTCCCCATAGGCGGATTTAAGGCACTGGTTTGACGCTCATTACCAGACTGGGAGGAATTCTGCGTTCAGAGGACTGGCCACCACTTCAGAAAATAAACTCTCTCAGACATGTGCTCAGCCCACAGAAATTTACTTTTTTAGTCTTGGGATGCCACAGTTTCTTTCCTGGTCAAGACAGAAATGGTTTTCATCATCCTGACATTTTAATTTGGGATTCTATTGGCAAGCTAAAATACCAGTTAAAGTAAGTCATGGATTCAGTACTGGCAAGCTGAGATAGAAATAGAACAAGTCAAAGAGTCAAAAATTCTTTCTTGCCTGGAAGTAACATGACACTCAGGAGAAAAACTTTGGTTCCAGAGGTCAAGAAACTACAGATGCCCAGTGCCACCCACATGATTCAAATTTCTTTAGACACCTACAGCTCATCACATTCACTCTCAGAAGACAAATTCCTGCAGCAAAACCAGTGCTGCTGTTGTCCTACACCTCCAAAATGCACTTTTCCTGAAAACTATCCCTGTGGGCTGGGAAGGAATGCAATATGATATGGAGTTAACAGTGGAGGACTAAAGCACTTGCCTTCATAAATTGCTCATTAGTAAATAGCAGAAAGAAAGTCTACAGACCTTAATCCCCGAAAAGCCCAGCGAATGACACAGCTGTGATCTTTGAAGAGGTTCTCACCACACTGTGCATAAAGAGTGCCTGCAACAAGTGTTAACTGTAAAGTGTGTATCTGGATACCACAGAACAGTCCACAGGACAATTCCTTTGGGCCTTCTGCTGCTTTGCCACAGCTAAATAGTCACACTTCAAAACAACGCCAGATTTCTATACTCTTCCTCGTATCGAAGTAAGTGTTGGGAATATTGAGAATACACTGGCTGACAGATATTTTGGAGGCAGGTTTGCAAAGAGAGAAGGGAAGACTAGTTTCGTAGCAGAACATGAACTCTGAAGACTAGAGATGAAACTCACAGAGGTTATTTCAGCAACCCCAAAGCAAATTACCTGAGAAACATTTTACTGAGCCACATACAACTATTCCATTTTAAACATTCAGAAGGTCAGATGTCCTCCTTTCTTCTCTGCATTCTCCTTGTCCTAGGGCTAGGCTACCAGAGTCATTTCAGGTGGGGTCTCTCTCTTTTCATGACGTGTGCTGTGCCCGTGGGTGGATTTCTTGAAATTAGTTCGTGACTTACTGAGAAACTGTTCTCATCTGAGAGCAGGACGGAGGTGGAAAGAAAACATCAGCTGAAAGAGAAATACAACAACACTACACTGTGAGAGGCATCCACTGGCTGGCATTACCTCCCTCCCTACTCCCCTGAAAGCGACTGTCTCATTTACAGAGGATCCATCACAGGTTGTCCAGGAGGGGAAAAACGACACAGGTACCAGCCTGCAGAGCAGCTCTATTTGTATTCCCAGCTCGTTCACCTGCTTTCTGCAAATTCTGTGGTTACACTCCAGACAGATCAATCCTGTGATTTGCTTTCAGCAGGGAGGTGGGAACCCCCTCTGGCACTTCCTATTTTTAAACAACTGAAGTTGTTTTGTATTTCCTAAACCATATTGGATCCACGAGGCTAATGATAGCTTTTATTAAAGCTCCCTTTTGCACGCTCGGTCACAGAGGAAGCCTTGGAAATTACAATTAGTGATATGGAAAATGTTTGAAATCTATTTGACTGCACAACTCTGCTGCCAGCTCCTGCTATGTGCAAAACAGAACAATATCCACAAATTCTGTCACTCCCACACAGAAGCACGGATGGATGACTATACAACCAACAGAAAGAGCTTATATAGGGTGCAACAGCTACCATACACCTTTTATTTACAACATATTGTCCATTATATGAATGAACAATAAAAATAACACGAGAATAATCCTATAGTTCAAAGATATTGAAATATATGCACAGCTCCTCCCCCAAAGTAGTTTGATTTTCAGTCTGACAATGAAATGAGAAACTAAAATTTATTTTAAAAACAATTCCTCAT
>NW_008614550.1:0-19849 GCF_000691845.1 Merops nubicus | reverse complement strand
GGAAAGAGTTGAGGTCATTCTAAATATCTTATTAACAAGAAGGGCTTTTGTCAAAATAAATGTTTTGGTAAAGGACCTCGTATCAGACAGCCAGACTTAGGAAAATAAGAAAATTCCAACCAACCCAGGTGTGAATGTGGCAAAGTCTGAGAACAAACGGGAAAGAATGAGCATGTTTGGGTCACCAAGGGGCTTTCTGTCATTCACTCCCACGGCATGGTCAAACCTGCCCAGTGCTCAGTCATGTTTCTCTGCTGAAAAGGATGATCCTGGATGCCCACACCTTGTCCGCTCATGTTGTCACCTAGATCTGTCAAAAGTACTTGCAGTACTGTGATAGAACAGTCACTTTTGGGGAAGCAAATATGAAGAATTATCCCCTTCCCCTGTAAAAAACAAGGGGGGGGGGGGAACCACAACACAAAGACAAGAAAAATATTCCCATGTTTTCATCATCTGGATTTAAACCACTGTTTCTCCTCGAGAAAAAATCTTGTCCTACACATTTCCATAAAATGGTACTGCTGGGAATTAACAGGCTAATAAAAAGGACTTTAAAGGGTGCATTAAACTTGAGTTGGGGAACTCTCTTGCATTTGCAGCATAAATGCTAATAAAATTATAAATCTCTTAGTAATTTTTTATATCTCTGCCAAGTGATAAAGATTTTTTTTAAAAAACTTTAAAAGGCTGTATAAAAGATGAAAAAATGAGTAGTCCAGACAATGCAAAAATTACTTACACCCTATAATTCTTCATGCAACCCTGACAACACACACAAGTGTCCCCCCAGGGCAATCTGGGATTGACATCTGATACATTGTGAGGGCAAGGAAAAAACCTAAACCAACCAACAAAAATAAATTTCCTTTTTCCTTTAAAAGCTGGTTAAAGCAGGATCCCTGCAGTGCGTGCCCAAGGAGTAGGGCTTCCATGGGCATGACTTCCTCAACAACAAGCCGTTGATGTCAAGCCCTGGCTGACAACACACCACTTTTGCCCATTAGAGCCCTACAACTTTCTCGCTGTACTTAACACACCAACCTATTCAGTGCACTCCTCGTTTCAGCCAGGAACAACCCCCAGCTAATTGCTACACACGGAAGGGAAATTAAAAGGATGGTCCTTTGAGACTGCTGCGTCTGCTTCCAAATGAATGTAATTAGCAGAGAAGGGGAAAAGCTTGTAATTGCATCAGACTTAGTGGTATAGAAGGGATTTAGGGATTAATATTTTGGGAAACAACCAGTCTGCCACCTTGGTATTTGGGAATTCACAGGAAGGGACCTTACACCCAAAGCCCATGATCCTTCCGGATGGAAAAATAAGGCACATGAACCAGAAATGGTACGAGAGAAGCTCACCAGGGAGATGACTTCCTGGTGCTCCAGGGAGCTGGTATCACTCACCAAGCACATAAGAAGGATCGCCCAGCCCCTCACGGAAGCACTCTTGAGGTGCCTTGCCCAAAACTGAAAAACCAGCTCTTGGTTAAGTGAATTAATGGGTGCTGAGTAGCTGTTCAGGCCGAATGCAGTACTGTGTGCTGAGGTTTTCAGCTTCTGCCCAACAATAAATACAGTGGTACCTTTAATGGACTGACTGATAACAGCAGGAAAAGTAGACAACCAGTAGGAACAGGAAGGCACAAGCCCAAAGAGTTGTGTCCATCTTCTCTATACTGGCTACCTTCTTCCACAAGAAATGCTTCATTCATAGCCTTCAATCATCACAATTTGCTTCATAATCTGCATTAAAGGTAGCATTTTCATCAAATCACTACAAAAATCAGTTAAATAAGATTTTTCTACTCTGCACTTGCCCTCTCAACATCACTTGAGCTAAGACCCAACCACAGCATGCTTCGGGTACTCGCCGGGTATCTGTCTCTGTATCAGCCATATGCCTATCGCATAAATCTAGTTTAAAAACCCGTCATGAAGGTAACTTTTCACTAGCTCCACAAAACCCAATTTTTGCCCAGCCTCTCACAAACACAACAGGTACCATTTCACCGTGGATCTCAAACCATACAGAGTATGTTGCCACGGAAACATGAAACCAAGCGCAACAGGGAATAAATGTTCTTGTGGTTACAACTGCCCAGGTCCATCAGTCCCTCCTTCACCTTCTCCTCCTTTGGAGGGGAAGGAAAAATGAGCTGCTAATATCATCTGGCCAAACACAGATACCCAGAGCTGCTCTCTCCCCTCCCTGCTCTTCAGAAAGTCCCCAAACTTGCTTTGAGACAAGCTATGTCAAGAAGGCACAAGCAGGACTGATTAAGAACTTAAAAGGAGTCCATCTGGCCTGGTGCACCTCCAGCCCTTCCCCAGGGCAGGACACACACCAAAGCCTGCAAAGCACCAGGCTCCAGCACCTCACCTTAGCCTCCCATGCAGGCAACAGTATAGTTATTTCAGATAGTATTTCTCCAAGTTTTTAGAGTCTCGCTTAGTGAAAAGGGCAAGTACTTTTTCTCCTCAAGTCTTCCTCAAATTTTATGAATATAATACCACTCTTATAGGAGCATATTTCTGCTTAGAAACTCTGGAAACAGAGCAGCACAAAAAGAAGACATGGATCCTCTTCAGCATTCCCGTGCTTGTTTTCCAATGTGTTAAAGACTTGCCACAGCACCAACTGGCTAGGGAATTAAAGCAGGACCACATTTCACTTACATTAAATTTCCATGCATAAATCACACCAGAAATCAAAAAGCCACCAAGAAATCAAGAAGCCCCTGGGACTGTCCCCAGCAGTTTCAATGGGCCTCAAGGCACCTCCCTCACAGCAGTGAAAACTCCTACACTTATGCCTGTTGTGTACGAAGACATTTCAAAACTTTCTGGTTTTTTGGGTGTTGTTTTGTTTGTTTGTTTGTTTTTTGTGACACCACTGGAAAGTGCCAGTCAAACTGGATTTCTCAATTCGAGATCTTCGTATAAATACACAGTTAGAAAATGCAACAGAAGTGGCATAACGAAGCCAAGGAAAGATTTACTTGATCTGTTTTTATGATCTGTGATTCTAGGTCATGTTAAATCACTGGTTTCTTATAAAAAAAAAAAAAAAACCACACCAAAAAAAACAAATTTATCTCCCTCTCTCTGCCTACCCCCAGCTAGTTGGTTGCTACATCTTGATCTTTTTTTTTCAACAGGCTTTGAAGAAAGCAGGGTCCAGCCCAAAAGTGTTTGAGTATCTAAAAATACCATTATTTTCCATTGAGACTGAGTAAATGGCAAACAGAAAAGCACTTCAAAAACCCATGTATTACACATGCAGAAATAGTAGATTACAGTTTCAAGCTGCCTCAAAAATATGAGTTACAGAGTCCTCATAGTAGTAGATGAGTTTGGATGGATACTCAACTTTACAGCATGAAACAGTTGAGCATGAAACACTGCAACTGGACTTCAACTGGTCTTAGGGGTGACTGTAGAACTGAGGTTGCATTTCATCTGCATCACATCTTCCTCTCCTGAGCACCAGCTCCTAAGAGCAACGTGGTACCTGCTCTCCACACACCTCACCATGGCTGAAGCACAGGTCAGTGTCTTCATACAACATCAACCTTACTTTAAGTTAGCACATTGTGTTTCACTGTCTTTTCTTCTCATTCACAATATTCTGCCAGGAATGTTTCCTCTCTGAATCCCTGGGAACTCAAGCTATATGGTAGCAGAGGTCACCAGCTCTCCATTTAAATGGGTGATTGCTCAGCATAGTATCTTCTGTACCACTCGATGTCCCCATAAATACAAACACAGAAGTGGACAAAACCTACCTGCATTCTGGGATTAAATTAACGAAAAAAAATCAGAGCTCCATGTTGGTAAATATTAATTGCTCATATAGATTTAAGGGAATATTTTTCTGTAAAATATACATAAATTTTCAGGGCTGTATGTTTTTAATCCAATCTAATTTCATGTACATCTGTTTCACCCTGAAATAAGCCACAACAGGAAGTCAGAATTAAAACAAAACAAAAAGCCAGAAAAGAGGATTTTACTTTCCTCCACAAGTTCTCCGTTCACTTGTCACAATGTTTAAGTACCTAATGTCTGTTGATTAATTCCCCTTTATCGTCAGCTAATCAACATGCAGCTCTTACTACATCAAATTACCTGAAAATGATAAAAATCAATGGACTGTGCTGTTTTTCCCCTTTACAGTATACAAGATCATGCCTGAGAACAATACCAGAATATCTTCAGAAGACACAGGAGATGGTTGCTCAGCACACAGGTTGATACTATTCATTTTAATTCTGGTCACGTTCTGAGAAGTCCTTTGACCCAACTTCTGAAGAACAAAAAAGGAGTTTGGGCCATGTTTTTCAGGCTGACTTCTTTCTCTCTTCTGCTAAGCTCTGAAGCAAGATGGGATCTGTTATTACACATACCATTCAGGTTTAAGTAATTCTATGAAGTAAATGTGAAATAAATATATTGAGCTTAGGAAACTTGCTGCAAAACACACAACACAATTTCTGGGTGTTCTTGCTGCAAAGCAGCTGCAGCATCACAGAGCTCATTTTGGTATCAGATAAATTGACCCTAACTAATTTAGTTATTATGCTAACTCTTCTATTTTAACTGATTCATAAGAACAGAGAAGTAACACAGCTCAAACGGGGAGTTTGTTGGCAGGGCTTTCTATTAAAGCAAACAGGAAAGGAGCCATGTTCACATTAATGGGATTTTATGATGGAGACATTTTCTTACATGGCTGACAAAAAATACAGAGGCATAATGATGACATAATACAAGAAAAAAAACACCAAATTTACATAATAATGTAAATTTTAATTTACATTAATTCTTTTTAATAATGTAAATTTTAATTTACATTAAGGTCATGACAACAAAAAAAATCCCCAAGAGGATACTCAAGTCTCCAACTCCATCATGGGATTCAGCAATGTAGTGTAATTTGTGGACACGGTTCTGATGAAACAAAGGGACAGCTCTAGAAAAATCTGCCAGTGATCCTCATGGCAAAAATGGAAGGCACGAAGCTGTAAACATGCACTTTTCTTAAAATATCACAGTTCTATCTTGAGAAACAGTATCGTCATGTCAGATGTCACCAGCATGCAACTGGCTCTGCCTTGCGTTCACCACAGCACAAATGAAGCACACAGCCAGCGTCAAACACATCCTAGGAGATAAATCCCTGAATTTCCTCATTTGTCCATTGTTTGTGTATTCAAGGCCTAGCAAATGTACTAAAAATGGCAGAGCATTTGATCATTGTTTTCCTGTAGAGTTTCCAATTCAGTACTAGACAATCAGGCTGATTTGCAGAAACCTACCCAGATGCTCACCAAGCATTTTTCCAAGATTGCTGGTAGTTAATCAGGACCAGAGGATAGTTACTGCCCTATCTTATATGTTTCTAAGTACATTTGATGAAAAGAATATAACCAAGGAGACTTTTTTAATATACCTGCACAGCATATATTGTATCCCATCGCCCCAACAAAGCCACAGAAGTGTTGTGGACATCACACAGCACACACTGGCACCATCCTAAGGTCTTGGGGCCAGCTACTTTTGTCTTTTTTTAATAAACACTGATTATCTTACAAGAAAATTTTAAATTAATCTAAGGTGTTGTTTGCAGGCAGCCATTACATTTTTATTTCCCCAGGCTTGTGGATCTAATTGACTGCCACCTCATTAGACAGGGCACACAAACCTCCACCATGTGGTTCCTGTGTCATGATGCCACTCTAACCCAGAGCTTAGGTGGTGTGGAAAGACATGTTCAGAATCAATAACCCCAGGCCAGTTTTGCATCCAAGCCAGAATAAAGTTACAGTAGACATATCTTCAGCAGTCTAAAAGGCTGGACTAAACTTTTCCTAAGGAGCTCTCCTGCTCCCAGACTTGCAGCTCACTAAATCTGTCTGCCCAGTATCTGGTTAGAGATTAACTTCCCCGGTTCACCTCGCCAAGTCCACCTCAGCCTCCACAACCACTTAGCCAAAAGTTCAGAAGAAAACCAGAGTAACAGAAAAAACAAGACAGCAGATGACATAGGGACTACAAATCATTGCCAAGACGCTTGCAGTCACACAGTCCTCATCATTTCACCATCCCGACTCCGAGCTGGTCCTCGTTTCCCGACGTGCTCCGGGCCTTGCCTTTGGTGTCCCAGCCAGGTTCTTTTGGCAGGACTGAGGCTGGCTCAGTGCCAAGGCATCACCCGGCCTCGAGATGAAGGTAGAATGATATTTGGGTTTCTGCCATGTAGTGCCACCTTAAACAAAACACACAGACATAATTTCTGCCTTTTTCTAATCACATAAAAACAAGCAAAACTCCCACATGGATCCCACAATGAGACTTTTTAGGTTATTAAAGTCTTTGCCTTTTGTTTTGCTTTTCAAAACCTCTTTTCCTGTGAAAACAACGTCACCTAAGTCAACGGGCTTGGGCCAAAAGCAACCAACTGTGAAATCCTTGCCTTTTTTTTTTTTTTTTTTTTAAACAACATTCTTTGGGTGTTATCTTGCTGAGTGTGGCATTCAGTCTCACTAGGGTTCAAGAGCTGCTGAACTCAAGTACCAGGGGTTAAATGTGAAGGTGTTACTTCTTCACAAGGACAAATAACTCTTCCCCTGCACCCCTCCAAGGCAGGACATTCTAATGCAATTGAAGACGAAAAGATGGAAGTAACATCAGATTACACCTTGGCATCATCTCCTTGATTAGGAGGAAGAATAATTAGGAAAAGGTAACAGGCATGATGTGTTAGACACCAAAACGATTCCTGCAATGTCGGACCCGGTGTGCCAGCAAGGCAGAAAATGCACTGCTGGCTCTTGTCCTCCCAGTTTGCAAGCTTGGAAATTAATCAATAACCAACTGGGAAAGGCATTAAAAAGTAACTATATATTCTTTAAAAGACCTTAACAAACCTCCTGAAGCAGCAGTCAGAAACTGTAAGATGTGCAGCTGCTTGATAGGGATATAACACCGGAGAGGAGCAAGGGCAGTAGGTGAGAGATGAGGTCAGGATCAGGAACAGCAGGTGCTGCCATTCAGTATTTAAAAAGTCCATTTCAAACCATGCCATGATGGAGCTCTTGTGCACCTGCACCAAATACAGCACACAGATTTCATCTGTGGAACTCTGTAAAGCACTGGGCAGTCTGGAGGTTCAAGGGTTGCTGAAGTGCTAGGGGCTTCCCAACAAAGGTCCTAAGACCACCACTTCCGACCCAGGTCTCCCCAGCGGGCCATACACTCACCACTCCTTATTTCCTCCATATCCAGCAATAAATCACTGCACAAAAATGCTGGGAAAGTAACTACCTAACTGTAGACACTTTTGATTAGGGCCGGTCAGGTTTCCTTGAATAAAGCCCTTTACACTCCAAACGCCAAACATTTCATTAGAAATATCACAGGTTGGACTACTAGGAATTTCTTATGGAAGTGGCAAGCTGTGTAAACCCAGGGAAGAAAAACTCCACTAAAAGCTGCCAAATCAGACAAGCCAGAAACTACAATTTTGGTCCCTTCTATCCCAGACTATTGTTCAGTTTATGGAAGCACATATACTTCTGAAAAGTTTTGTGGAAAGTTTGATGTCTCCACAAAGTATTTAAGCTTAAACAAAACGACAAAGAGACTTCTAACTACATGAGCTTGTGGTGCTTTTGAAGGACTTATGAGAGTTTCTAACAGAGAGAAAGAAGAAAGTTTTATGGCTCAGAGGGATTACATCTACAGGTTTTTTGATCTCTCAAGTAGAAGAGGACACGTCCTTTCAGAAGTGACCAAATCAGCTTCTTAGTTCAACCCATCAACCAGAACCACCAGGTTTTTAATCTGACAAGCATTTGACAATGCTTTGTTTGATTGACATTACCTTTCACCACCTGATTTTGGCAGAAGACAGATTAAATAAATCTTGACTCCATTTTGAGCTCATTGCAGTTAATGACTTTGAACTTAAGGGTCTGTTAACACTAAGTGGCTATTATCAGGCAAACATGCTAAATTACCACAGGAAGTAGAAGGTATCTTGGAAAAAGGAACTGCACCGATTTATGCCAAGAAAACTGGACATCAATGAATACTGTTGGACTGTTCTCTGCAACACCAGGTTTCTGGCCCAGACAAACATGTTTCTCATCTAGAGTATTTATCTCCTGCCAATATAAATCCAGCCAAACTGGCTCCATCTAATTCTCACTCAATATGCCCTTGCAGAAACAAACACAGAAAAAAGGCGGCTTTATCAAGAAATAGTCCTGCATAATGCAGAGCAACTCTCCTTCTTGCTTGCTCAAGGTAATTATCTCACCAAGTGACACTTCCCTTTTATCATCAATTTTAGAGGCCCTGCTTATAGAGGAAGGACTGACAAAATAAGGACTGTTACTTAACAGACACCTAACAGATTCTCAGATAAAACCAAAATCACTTGATATTTGCTGGAAGCTCTGGGTCTTTGAAAGATAGCACAAAACATGGCCTCATTCAAGACAACAGGAATGTTGCCCTTTTTTCACTGAGATGAAGGTGAAACACACAGCTCTTCAAAGAAGTTGAAAATCTTGTGGACCAGGGGAGGGACACTGGTAAGTCCTCTGGTGACTTACAGTTGGACAGACAGCACCATGTGTGTCATGCGAAGACAGACTTGTTAAATAGATTCTTGCGACCAAGTGGGTTCCATTATAAAAAATAATAAACAAATCCCTTGTGGATAAACAATTCGGCTACAGGAGCAGGTAAACAGAAACTGCAAATTAAATAAAATCACTTCCTCCTGCTCTTTTAGATATACTTTACCTTTAAGTGTAAACAAAATAAACTAGATTAGGCTTGGGTTTTACCACCTTTATGTTGTTAAATCTTCTCAGAGCAGGCAGAGGTGGTAGCACAGCAATAATCTTACACGTGGCAACATTTCTTTTTCTTACTCCTTCAGTTACCCTATGCTTAAGATCATGCCAAAGATCCTGGGACTCAGCACCATTTTTCTGAAACCACTATCCATGTTAATGATTTGAATTGATGGTGCAGTAATGATCCACCCCACCCCCCCAAGCCTGTGTCAGATTATTAAATATTTTGCTTCCATTTTCTTGTAGATAGATGGGTGTTTGCCTCTCCGTACAGGGCCATGTTTGGCATGCTCTTGGCTGTGTTCTCACTGGCAGGTCCCTGACAGGCTGCAACACCCCAAAGGTTTGGGAAAGACTGGATCCACGTTTTCCTTTCATCAGTCACCCCCACCAGCACACAGTGGTCCAACGCTTCACTGGATATCTCTCAATAGAAGACACAGTTAGAGAGCTTGTACTTACATCACCAGTGGTGTCATCACCTTCTAATAAATTGAACATATCCTGTGGCTTTATAAGTTATCAAGCTTTTCTGCTTGATAACTTTGCCATGGCTCTCCAGCACCTTGCTTTATCAGTGCTCTGACGGCGAGGTTACCAGTGAAATTATTAGTCAGTGGATGTAAAACACTCTGGGATGTGTACAATCATTGCTTCTTTTTGTCGAAAAGCAAACAATTTTTCTGCTGGAGTAAAGCTTGGAAGACTTCCTGAAAAAATCTTACAGCAATTAAGCTAATTTACCCTTGCCAAGCAGATGCCAGAAATTAAAACTTGCAAGAATGACAGACTTGCATGATAGCTAAAGACAGAAGAAAATTGCAAGACCCAAAATTATCATTCTCTTGCCTGTATAGAAGTGATTGTAATTATTGTTTGGTTCTCAACTATTCTGGGGCATGCACCAAGGAAAGATATCTATCAGGACATTTGGATTCATTTAGGCACCCTGCATAAAAGGGGTAATAAACTCTGGGCTAAAAATACCATTGACATTTCAATATTAATAAAGATGTGTGCTCAAGTATCACTGTAGTGATCCTTCTGCAATAGCTTTGTGATGTCTCTGTTGATGACTGCTGGTTTGCATTTACTTTCCAGCTTCCTGAAGGTGATCTGCACATTGTTGTAGTTGGAGCCAGTGACTGTTCAAAAATCACTATTGATCCAATTCCTGAACAAAAAGGCATCTTAACCTCCCTGCTCCCAAGGCCTGTGCTTTACATCAGTAATGTACAAAGCCATAAGAAATTAAAAGCTAACACAAGAAATCCAAACTCACTGCTAACTAGTCTGAAATTACTTCGGGTCCAACCTTGTAAAGCAAAGGGAAAATAAAAATCCCTGTCCTATTTGGTGCTTAAAACCACTTCCAGATGCAACTACGTTTTATCCAGCTTTCCTGAGCTTACAGGAAGCATTTGGAGGACACTACAGAAACAGCAGAATAGTTTATATAATGCATGAAATCACTATGTATGTACATAGACCACACTCCTTGAGCACTACATGCAACTGTAGCTCCTATTAAAACACACACCCCTCAAAATTTAATTTTGAGTCCTTTCACAATATTGCACAGCACTCCACAAATATCAAACATAAAGACACCCATTCTCAACAGACCCACCCAGCTCCAAACCTCTACAGTTTGTGCACAAAAAAAAGGCAAACATTATCACAAGTTTCCATCCTTGCCCATTCTACAAGGTCAGCACATCCACAAGAGAACAAGCCAGACCCAGCCACGAGGGTGCACCCACCTAGCAGTGCATGAAGTCTCTTTTCAAAGTGATGCCAAATGATTGGAGGTTAAACCCTGACACAAATAACTGGAGGTTAAACTTCACCCCTCCCCTCCCAGACCTGAGCACATTTGGTTTAGTAACTGTTAGGAAATAATCAACATGGAACTTGACACTGCCACTGTCCAAGTGTCACTTCTCCAGGTACAACAGCACCCTAATGAAGAAGCCCCTGGGCTTAACATAGATTGAAGACTTTCTAGACCAGGACTGACAAAAGTATATTTATTCACCACGGCCTCATTTTATTCTCTACGTTTTGTGAATTCTTTGTAATTATGCACGTGGGCTGGTTTCAGCTGTACTGTCCTCTCCCTGAGTTGTGAGCATATTAATAAAAATAAATAAGCCTGGCTTGCTAAAAGATCTTTAAAGAGGTGGATGTCCAATTAAATTCCCAGTCTCCTTCTGAAAATCCTAGCATTTTTCACTGTCAGATGCCATTAGAATAAGAAAGGTCACAGCCAAAGAGGGATCTCATGTAATTCTTTGTGCATAACACAGTCCGTGAGCAGGCAGCGTCAGGAGGCACAGCAATGAACGTTTGCCAGCAGAAATGCAAAGTTAGCTTCACAAAAAACATACTCCACTGCTAAATTTCAGTTACAGCTAGGTGAGAAGAAAAAGCAACACTTTTTCGGAATGTTTTTTGAAACTTTTGCCTAAATATTGTTCAAAGACAGACCAGCACAGGTTGTTAGTTGAGCTCTTGCATTACTAAGCAGAAAACCAGCACCAGTTCAGTGCCTCTCTGCGTGGCACACGCTTGACGCCCAGGACAATAAATCTGGATGGAAACAGAGGCAGGAAGACAGATGTTTCGTGTTTTAACAGCTCCAAGAAATGCTTCACGCAACCTGATCGACAAAGCCCGATGGGCAGCTCTTCTAGCGTGGATCTATCTAGAAGGTTAAGTGAGAAAATTAGCTTTAGAAATATTACTTATCGGTGTACTGTCACAGCACACTTACTGAGGAGGATTATCCTGCACCAAACAACCAAACTAAGCACAGGGAGAGAATCCCATTAGCAACCGAAAGCCCACGGCCTTGGTGGGGGGGCCATTTGCATATATTACAATTGCACAACATTTTAAAAGCGCAAATTGGATTTTGTTTTCCCCTGGCTGCCTGCCCATTTTTCTTTAAATTGATTTATTAACGTCCACTGTTGCTTTGCAGTTTTATCCTTTTAGCAATAATAGATGTAATATATCACAAAAACAAATTTTTAAGAGTACATCATTAGAGTGATGTAGCACTGGTAATAAACCCCTTCACACTTGGATGAACTTAAATCAGTTTCTCTTTATTGATTTTTGGTCATAACATAATTTTAAAGTTCAACTCAGTTCATAAAAAAAAGATTTGCTCGGGTGTTGTGTGTAAAACACTGGTGCTGTAAGTTTTCCTGTCATCTGTTGCAAAGGTCCTCCTGGATTTACACACCCCTCACGCGGTGGCTCGTCACTGTCCCGCCCGTCGTACCCTCCCCCCGGCCCGTCTTCATCACCACGTGACTCGGCGCACAACAGATCTTTACTCAGAGATCATCAGCCCAAACACACACACACACACACACACACACACACACACACACACACACACGGTTATTTCACCTTTCCAGCAGCACTTTGGTCAAATGCAAGTGGTCATTTTCTGGTCATTTGCATTTGACCAAACTCTTGTACTTCAGAGCATTCTGAACTGGCAAAACCGTTTGCACAACCGTGGTTTTTATTTGCTTCCAGTGGAAAAGCAATAATTCACCTTTTCCACTTAGATTTTTTGACAATGTATATTTAAAAAAATGGTAGAATATTCACATGCTTGTTTTATGGTTTTGTTCTTTTTTTCTAATACACTTTTCCATCTTCCAGAAGCACAGAGTTGATCAGACAGAATGAGTAAACGACAGCTGTGGGGATTTATTGGCTGAAACTGCTTGATAAGGAAGCATACAGTTTCAGTAGGTATATAATCACTTATCTTCACTTTTCTTGCTGCCCTGAAAAGGTATCATGACTACAGCACAGATTAAAGATGCGGCTTCACTGTCATCACCATCTCCAAAGCCAGTGTAGATGCTCTCTCTTTGGCCTATTGGAATCTCTCCATAACATGAAGACCATGGAGAAAAGCAGCAGGCAAACCCAAAAAAAAAAAAAGGACAAAACTACCTCAGGCCAAGTTGATACACCTCTGAAGAACATGAACTGCTCAAACTGTTAACTTTTTACAGGATTCATCAAATAATTTCAGAAATAAGACATGAAAACCTACCAGTGCAACCGTCTTTATGAGACACTGGCCACCATTCTACTATGAAATCTACTTCACCCTACTTTTTAGGTCACTATTTCTTAGGAAATCAAGGAGTTAACTGCCTGGCTTGAGATCTTTAGGAAGGGACCATGCTTTCATCCAGCATTTGTGCAGGACCCAGCCCATCACAGTCTCAAATGGTGACAACCTGCTGTAATAATACAAAGAATTGGGCAATGGCAACCATCCTCCTCCAAATCCCACTCATTAGCAGCTCTGAGCATTCTCATGGGCCCCTGGAGCCTTCCCAGAGCCTGCTCTAACACTGGAAAAGCAACTTGCAAGCCTGGGTGTTGCACAAAATACTACCCAAACATTTTATTTAATTTTCTCTAATTTAACAGGTCCCAGAGCATTTCCATAATGATCTCTTACAGACATAAGAAGAGGGTGATTGCTCCTGAAAAAGTCTGTAAAATTGGTAAAGGTTGATATGTAGTGGTTCAAAGAAAGATAGGGAAGACTACAAGCCCAGATCAGTTCTAACAGATGCTGTGCTACAAATTTATCCATCCCCAATGGCTTACCTAACCCAGCACTTCACCTACGGATATCTTTATGTATTGGCTCACTCCAGAAACTTCAAAGAAACTGGTGGCCCATGAGGATAACTTATGAGTACTGAAGAGAACGGTTTGCCTGTATCCCACCTGATGAATTGGTCACATATACATTTGTGCAACAGGAAACTTAGGGCTACTGAGTTCCTCTTTTACCGGCACTTCATTCACAAAAGGCGTGTTCTCAGAATCACAGAAATGAGCAAGTGTATGATATCATAAATCTCACACGCTACTCCTGAAAACAAATTACTCTTGTAACAATCAGGAAATTCTTACTTCAATACTTTATCACTGACTTTGACTCAAGAAGAATAATTCACTCCCCAGTAAGCACTTTCTTCTGGTTTTCATTTGCTTCATGTGCTGTGTGTGTATGGTCATATTAGAACCATGCCCATATGCATCTACACACACCAAGCAGCTGCAGGGAGGATGCAGATTCGTGCCACATCTATGCAGTGACATACAGGGAACTCTGTGACAGCAAAATAGGTTGTTATGACTAAGTTGCCTTGACTGGTTAAACAAAGACAGGGGAAAAAAGGAAGAGGTTTTAAGTTTTATCATTTTAATCCCCAGGTGCACTATTTTTTTTTTTAATGGATTTGAGATTCATCCCTCTCTAGCTTTGTCCTGGAAGATTGCATCAACAGCTACTTACAAGAACAAAATTAATCCTCTATCTGACACGTATTGTCCAACAAGAATAAGCAGTTCAGATGTGGCCTTACAAAAGAAATACACTTGGCACATGACTGATTTCCTGAAAGAGGAGCGGAGAGTTCCCCAAAGCCCGGGCCCTCCTGGCAGCATGCAGAGCCCCCGAGAGCCCCGCTCCTTCTCATTCAGCTCCATTACCAGTAAGCTGCTAATGAGGAAATCCATAACCTTTTTACAACAGATGCTGTGAAATAGTCTTTCTTGACATGTAATGGTGTATTGATTTTTAATTTCAAAATATGCAAACATGACATTTGCAATAGTGACTCCATACACACAAAAGCTGTATTTGTGGACTTTTCGATCTCTATCCCATTTTGCAAGCATTTGCCATCAATAAGTAGGCAAAAGAAACCTAACCACAAGGGGTTGCTTGCCTGTAAAAATAGTACAGCTATGGATTTCTCTCTGAATAAAAATTGTCCCATAAAAAGCTGATGTAAAGAGTGGTGTGTAATGAACTTGTCAAACCTCAAGGTTAATTTAATCCCAAAGTGACAGAGGTATTTCGGATGGGGCACTACCTCTGCTTTGACTCTACGACCACTCTGCATTTCCTGTTGTAAGAGCGAATCCAACAGCGTGCTGTGGGCTCCCACCACCCTTGCTGCATGCATGCCTCTTTTTGCCTTCCTTTGAAAGGGTGATGGTGGAAATACCAAAACAGATTCATCATTTGCACAAAGGAGATTCAGGAAAAATATGGTTTGCATCCATAAAAATAATTCTTATGACTCACTCATTGAAAAAACTGAAAAAAAAAAAATTAACTAAATTGTACCACAGTCATTTTATGGCATCCTTAAAACTCAGGAGGAGGGAGACCAGAGAGGTCATTGCCACACCAGCAATGTGTTTTCAGTTTTAAAAAAAATAGGTCTGCCCATGCTGAGTGGGCACAACCTATGCCCACTGGAAAGATGTACCACAATCTGAAAGAACCTGTTAGGTCCATAGCTTGCTGGAGATGGGCCCATCCCCGAGGGCTGCCGGGCTGTGGAAGCTGCAGGGAGACGGGCTGGCAGCGGGCAGGGCACAGCGGTGGGAGACAAGGAAAAGGAGTAGGGCAGGGAAGACAAACCAGGAGCACCTGGCCAGCGAGGCTGGTAAGGAGCAGTGCCACGTGCAGAAGAGATGGTGGGTGTTTAACCATTTACAAAGGCTTCGCTTGGCCACTTGTTTTGCACATAAACACCCAGGTACAGCAGCAGAGGCACAGTCCCAAACCAATGCCCTCTCCCCAGCTGACGGCCAAGCTGAATTAGAAAGGGGCTGCTTTTTCCACAGATAGGTAAAACTTCTATATTGCTGCTAAACCACTGAGGAAATACTCAGTAATTCAATTCATTAGATGATATCTTGATTTCTTATGAACAAACATTAGTTCTGAGACACATGGGGCAAAAGGCAAAAGAAACTATTCCTTAATGTAGCCCTTGCCTCTGCCTACACTGGAGAGGCAAGTATTTAAATTGCTTTTGAGTTCCTTTGCTATTTTAAATTACTAAGCCTCTGTTCTTTAATTCAGATACATAAAAATTTTACCTGTGATGGCAAAACCAGCTCTGCACTATGGACAAATGGAAAAAATAACCATATGGCACAACACCAGCTGGGATAAACTGGCATGGCTTCACTGCCTTCAATACCAACTGACTTCAAATTTACCAACAACAATTTATACCAGTTGAGACACTGGCCTTACATTTATTTTTCTATTTCTTCCTAATGTACTTAAAATATCTTCTTGGAATCCATGTCCTGTAATAAAATAGCATCCCAAGAGCGCACATGTTGAGTGTCAAAGAAAACAAACAAAATAACCATCTTGCACAGACTTACACTGTTCATTATCATTCTCTTAATTTTTAAGCAATTCAAAAGGAAAAAAAAAAGCTGAATATTTCTTGGGATGTACCCTATAATCTTACAACATATTTAGAATAGGAAATCAAAGCTGAGCTAAACTACCAATTGTGTCAGCAAAAACAGCCTTTCATGGCAAAATGACAATTTTCTGTCTTTGAAAGCTGCCTTTTACAGTTTAAAAAAAAAAAAAAAAAAAAAAGGCAGGAAAGAAAAGTGGTTTGCCCTTTTATTGTGCTAACCAGCAAAAATACATTCCTCCCTGCAAGACTTTTTCCAAATTAATTTTTTTTTTTTTTTTTTTACACTGTAAATCTTGGAGATCAGTCATTTGGTAGCAAAGCATTAAAAAAATACCAGTTAACTAGACAAAGGCAAATAATTAAGATGTCAACATTTTGAACAGCTACAGGTTTATCCAAATAGTCAATGGGTTTATTTTTAACTTCTAACCACTGTCACTGTGTGCAATTTTGAGCCCATTGTATAAAATGGCGCAAGTCCATCTGACTTTAGACCAAATCACCTCTTTAGGACATGGACCCTCACCCTAAAGCATGTTTAAAGACTTCTTTGAACGCTACAAACTAAAAGGCACCAGCATGGCACAAGCAATTTAAAAGGAACATCATCTCATGCAACCTGGTGAACCCCTAATTCTAACCTCTGCCCCTATGAACATTTCAGCACACACCTTCAGGCTTTCATGATTTTGCAGTGAATTTAGTTTTCTTTTTCTTTCCCAAGATAATCTGGAGTTATTCTGTATGAATGGAGACCCTCCAGGCACAGGACCCTCAAGAGGAGCTGCAGAAAGACCTTTCAGTAGGGCAAGTTCCCCAAACCACCGCTTGGTTTAGTTTTTTGTACAGCTTCGTTCTCACTCACGGCTCATGATTTTCTCATATAGCATGCATACACTGTGTGAATCAGAGCTCGTGAATCAAGGATTTATGAGCAAAGTCTTGTACCAGCTTTGCATCTGGTCGCAGTCTTCAGGCACGAGAGGCTTTAAAGCACACCCTGTATGCAAGAAGTAAATGGGACATGCAGTTATTCATCCTGTGCAGCTAATACTGTGCTAGGCTCCTGTAAGACCTGAGCAACAACACTTCTACTCAAGTCATTAGTCGGTGACAATGGACAGCAACTCGATAAAGCCAAGGCTGTAGGGATAAATAAAAATAAAATTACCTTAAATTGCTACCTCAGCACAAGAAGAAATAAAATTGTGGAGAACAGAGACCTGCACATTAGCCTGTGCCCAAGGACTAATAAGAAAAGGCCAACCTGCCCTCGGAGGGGCCAAGGACACAGCACGGTGCCCGCCGCAGAGGAGCAGTGCCAGGCAGGGTGCTGGAGCGCCCGCCGCGGCGGGATGCAAATCCACCACCAAGGCAGCAAGGTGGAGAGGTTCCCCCCTCGCCTGCTACGCACCAGGCTGACTGAAAGCAAAGCACTGGCCTTGTCCCAGCTGCTTCCAAGTCAGAGTTTATAGGTACACCCGAGTGCCACGCTCGGGGCAGTCGTGATCCCCTGCGCTCAACCATGGGCTAGTGGGTTTGCCACCACGTGTGCTGGCAGTGTTTCCATGCTCGGGGGGGAAGCAGGGAGGTCAGCTTTGTACCATGGGTCCTCTCAGGCTTAATCCAGGCACAAGAAGCTCTGATCCTCATAAAAGGAGGTATTTTTCTTTAAGTGGCATTTACAGCTCTCCTCTATCACCAAAATGAACCACACCTGAGACTGAGAAGCATTACAGGGGTCCTGAGTGTACACGATGTCTCAGCTGCTGCAAACCATAAGGTACAGCACGATCACTTCATTGTTTAGGATGGGTTCTGCTCCCAGCGTTTTCCTAAGCTTCCCAACAGAGTTAAACATGTGAACTTGGTCTGTTCTGCCAGCTGCCTTTCAAAGATTCAAACATCAGAAATGCCAGAGGGACAAATGACAAAGGAAAAAGAAAAGCAGTTTCAGGCTGTTGTGTCAGTAAGTGAATCCTGAGCTCATTTTAATGCCTTGTTGAAAACTATAACATTGAGGAGGAAAAGTCACATCGAGAAAAATGTTACCACCCCAAAACTGCAGTAGTGAGCTTTAGTATCATTTTGCATTTATTAAAAAAAATCTGAGTTGAGTGTAAGTGAAAATAAGGCTGACAAACCCAAACCAAGTAATGGTGTCTACTGGGAAAAAGCCACAGTGAAACCAAGATCCCAATTAAAAAACATCCAATATCTATGGCACATCACCAACACTAGGAAAAAAAAAAAAAAAGAAATTAAAAACACCACATAAAAAACCACTTCAGTGATACTGAACTGAGAGGAGGAAAACCCACCAACGTCTCTGTTGAGATGTTTCAGTATGAAAACCTCTTCATCCTGCCAAGGGCTCTCCTGCAGGTTTAGAGACCACAGCCTCTCTTAAGCCCACCCCTGCCAGGCAGAGAGGACAGCAGCTCCACTGAGCCTCTGCAGGCGATGCCAGCTGGGCTGCACCTGAGGGAATGCTGCGTCCAGAACTCTGTGGTGCCACCCGAGCAAGCTCTCCATTTTCCAACAATGCCTGTAAAAGGTTCTGAAGCTCAAAAGCAGCTCATGGTGAGCGTGCAGCTAATCCAAGGACATGTTTGCAATTACAAGATAAACCAAATCAAAGGCAAGAGAGCACTCTCCTTTCCACAGGTTTCAGGCTCGACCGTGGTCTGCTTTTTCTCCCCAGAAAGCCCCGTTAGCCATTGCTCCTCCACTGGTACCTTCCCCACGCCCAGCAAAGCCCCGACCTCAGAGTTTCACCACCCCGGCCTCTGAGTTTGCGCGGGGTATTCAGAGTACTTAGTCCCTCAGATCCACACCGTATGTGTGAAAACACAAATCATGCAGCAAAAGGCAACTAACTCCTGGATCAGACCGTATCACAAAAATTAAACTCACTCCACTATATTCGAGCCAACTTCACCAACAGCAGTTTCCAAAAGCCCCTGTTCTGCTGAATACCTTGCATTCAAAGAGGGAGATTTTCTGGTGATTGGATTATAACATAAGTGAAAATTCATGCGTTTTAATGATAAAATCCATTATTAGGGGTAAAGATGAATGTATAGTCATGGGGCATATTAGTAACTAACTTCTAAATGGAGATTATGTCTCCAAATGAAAAGGCAGAAATAATCCTTTCTAAACTTGCTTCATTTTTAACACTTGCTGCCAACAGCTAGATCTGCTTGCCTCCATTCCTGATATGCCATAAAAGCTTGCAGCTTCTCGTATATCTTCTGTGTGTCGCCTCACTTACCAGCAAAGAACAAAGCGGGGGGTGGGAAGACTAAATCCAAACCTGTAAAACTGAAAATGGAAAAATCATCTGTGGAAAAACTGGTGATCAGGGGAGGTCCCTGACGTGTGGAGAAGGGCTGATGCTGTCCCCACCCTTAGGGAAGGGAGAGCATAGGGAGTGCTGGGTGAGTTCCCTGGCAGCTCATCTTCCCGGCATACATCTCCAAAGGCAAGGAGAAAATCAGGTCAGTGAAGGACAAGAAGGAAACTGGGTCAACGTCAGGGTCATCATCAGTGACACATGTGCCGATCCTGGGCACATCCTCTGCAAATCTGCAGGTGACATTACACCACAGGAGGTGACAACCTAAGAAAGAGCTAAACCCCAACACCATAGAATCATAGAATCATTTAG
>NW_008614549.1:7167-9369 GCF_000691845.1 Merops nubicus | reverse complement strand
TCTATTCCACAGATTCAGTGACCAGCTGCCCAAGGGGCAGAATTCAGCATCAGCACGGGCAGGTCTCTCCTTCCCCAGTGCCACCCCATGCCAGCTTTGTGCCCGCACGGCACAGCCCCGCACAGAGCGGGTCCTGGGGGGGCTCCCTGACCCCTGCCCCTCCTCCCGAGCATTTTTTTTTCTGTGCCTCCTGTGCAGGTGCCCGGGAGGAGAGCGGCCAGATCCGGGCAGCTGTGCTTACCCAGGCAAGCGGGGAGCCCCCGGCAGCAGCTGCCCAAGCACCTTCCCGCACCAATTTCCTGTGAAGAATCTGCAAAACAAAGGCAGGAAAATCCCCCGCAGCACCTCCCCGGGGACACCCCAGCGGCCCGGCTGCTGGGCACTGCCCCTCTGCCCACCCACCACCCTCGGGCTGAGCGGGCACCCCCAGGAAGGGCAGCAGCGTGGAGGGAGGAGGGTCTGGGGGGCATGCCAGTGGTTTTGAGTTGGAGGTCCCTGTGCACGAAGGTGTGATGAAGGAGTGAGTTGAGTCTCCACTGAACAGAGCCTAAGACATACTTAATGAAATAATTTTTAAAATAAATATCTCACCGCTCCCTTAATTATTTTTTGAAAGTTGTCCTCACCCCAAAGACAAGGCCACGTGTCGTTTTATGGCAAAGATGTGCACAGAAATTGGAATCAGAGAATTAAGGTTAGAAAAGACCTCTCAGATCATCAGGTCCAACCACCTGAAGTACCACGGCCACGCATTTTTTGAACCAGGGATGGTGACTCCACCACCACCTAATTAGTGGCAATAAAATACATTTTATAGCACAGGAGGATATAAACGAGGGATTTTTACCCCTGTAGTTTGCCACCAGGGTGTGCTTACTCCACCAGTGTGAAGCTGCCCGTGTCAGAGCACCCATCTGCCTGTTCCAACCCCACCAGAGAGGAACCCAAGCCACGGGAAACCAACCTGGAGCTGTTCCTCCCTATGGCCCATAGAGCTGAGCACAATTTTGGAATAATATCCCACCTGGGACATTGGATAGGATCTCTCCTTCCTCTCACAGCTCTCCAGTGTCCCAACCACCTCCCCACCCTGGGGCTTTTTGAGGAGAGCAACGCTGAACGTGGTGGGCACACAGCAAAGTCCATCTGCAAGGGAACGAGGACATTTCATCTGAGGCCCCTGCAGCTGCAGCATCTTCACCAGGACCCTGCCCTGCAGCACAGATGCAGCACCAGGGGCTGGACAATGCTGTTTTCTGTGTGAGGGCCCCCAGGTGAGGGTCTGGGACTCCTTTCTTCACCAGCTCAGAGCCTCAGCAGCAGATTTTCTTTCTCCATCTCAGCTTCACACCACAGGGCAAAGAGAGCCATCGCAAACTGTGAATTCTGCCCCTGCCCCTGTGGAAGCCCCATCTCCAGGGAGACAGCTGGAGCTACTACACATTGTCTTTGAGGAAAAAGCCCTTTGAACACAAAACATCCACAGCAGCACTTCTTCCAGCAATGTCTTCTCACACCAGGCAGCTGGGGAATGTTATTTGACTCATCCAGCTTTTCTCTCTGGATTTGCCAGGCTTTGAGGAAAAAGCCCTTTGAACACAAAACATCCACAGCAGCACTTCTTCCAGCAATGTCTGCTCACACCAGGCAGCTGGGGAATGTTATTTGACATGTACTCATCCAGCTTTTCTCTCTGGATTTGCCAGGGGCCTGTGCCCTGCATGGACTTCTCAGGTGCTGGAGCCAGTGTCACCAGCTCTGCTGGAGATATTCTCACCTGGGCACCTCCAGGGATTTGCTTTGGGCTTGGCTCTCAGCTCTCCATGCAAGTCAAGAAGCTGGCCAGGGCTGGGGGGATGCAGGCACCAGCTGCCCACATCTGCCCTACCACGGGGCAGGATGGGGCAAGGCTGGCCCAGGAGGGCAGGAAAGGGAAGGCAGATGGTCCTGGGGGTGCAGGACCCAGTCCTGCTTTGCCTTTTCTTTCCCTGGTCAAGCTTTAGCTCCATGAAAAATTCCCCAGGGCAAAAAAAAACCCACCCCAGTTAGGTTTGGCACTGACTACCTGGTCTGGCCATCCCGGGGGCCACGCAGAGAGCTGCCCCTTGGGCGGGGTGCCCAAAGCATCTTTGTTGCCTGTCACCTCCAGGCCAGGGCTCAGTAACTGGCAGATCTGGGCTGGCTTAGGCAGGGGCTCAGCAG
>NW_008614549.1:0-7137 GCF_000691845.1 Merops nubicus | reverse complement strand
CACACAGTGTCCTGCGTGGCTCAGAAGGGCGTGTGTTCTACACAGAAAGAGTTTACCTGCTAAACCTTCCAGCTTCTCTCTCCCTGGCCAAGCAAATTAGGATTAAAATCTCCATTGCACGAGCTAGAAGAGGTGAAGAAGCATGGCTAAGTTAATGGCTAAGTCAGTCTCGGGTTTTTGCTCTAAATAGGACCTAGTGTTGCTCTGTCCCAGCCCTTGGGTGTGGGTGCTTCAGGGTTTTGGTTTGGTTCCTGCCTCTGAAAGGGTTGTGAGAGTTTCCTGCCCTTTTCCAGCTCCTTCAGCAGCAGCAGGAGATTTCCTTGTTCCAGAACGGGGCTGAGCTTTCAGGGGAGGGAAAAGCCTTCTGTGAAAGCAAAGCTCTTCTCGATGCCGTGAGAGGATGACACAAAACGACACCCGATTTCTGGAAGGCAGCATCTCTGAGTGAGATTTCAGCATCCTCCAGCCCCCTCCCCCAGCCCCGCGCCTCGGACGCTGCCAGTCTGGGCTTTAACATGACACTGGAAGCGTCAGCCTGACACCGGGGGGACATCCAGAGGAAAAGTGCCGAGAGCTGCCCCAGGGCAGAGGCAAAGCTGGGGGCGAGTCCACATTTCCCAGCCCTGGCCCATCAGCGCTGAATGAGCCAGGGGCCATTAGCCACCCCGGGGACACGGGCATTGTCCAGCACCTGCCAGTCACACGGCTGGGAAGTCACCGATTCTCCCAGCCCTGGAAAAAACCACTTCACGCTGCCTAATTTTCCTTGGCACTTCTCAAGCCTCGGCCACCCAACCGGCTGCCCCCGCCCCTGGCACCCCCCCAGCCTCTGGCCCTCTCTGGTGGCACAGGAGCTTCCACCGGGATGCTTTTAGCTGCAGAAATGCCAATCAAATGACATCAACGAATTCCAGAACTGATTTTTCCTACAAGCAGTTGCAGAAAATCGTTTCGAGGTGAATTTCCAGCCCGATGAAACCAGCTCAGTTCATCTTCTCCGGGGTTGTTCCAGGGGTGAGCTCAGCAGGCAGCACAGCAGCTCAGAAGCACCAGTTCAGCCTTGTCCCAGTGCGAGGTTCTGACCCGGCTGCAACAATTTAATTCGGAGTTTCCACTTCCAAGTGATTTTTGAAGGATCAGTGTAGTTCACCGGTGCTGAGATGAAAGGGCATTTGGGACCATCAGAAAGGAATCTCCATTTGTTAGTGGTTGCTAAGTGGTGTCTTTTCAGTAGAGCTTTTATCATCCAGGATCAAACGTCCTCGTCTCTCTTGCTTCTCTCTTCTTTGGAGCAGAGACCCCCCCAGGACTCTCCCAGCGTGGGTTGGGTTATTTCATGGTCTCTGGCTAGAGGACACCTCCCTGTGTCAGGAGGTGGTTGTGTTTCCATCCTCACGCCGTGCTCAGGGGCAGGGAATTCCCATTCCACCCCACTGCAGACCCATACTGGGAGGGCCCAGCAAAGGAAGGGAGAAGAAACCCCAGACCCAGCCTGTTCCCAACCTGTTCCCAACCTGTTCCCAGCCTTTTCCCAACCTGTTCCCAACCTGTTTCCAGCCTGTTCCCAGCCTGGGCAAAGGGCTCTGCAGAGGAGACCTGAGCTCCTGGAGCTCTGGTGCTGGGCACAGGGCAGGACTCGTCCCCACGTCCCAGGGGGAGAGCTCTCCCCAGCAGCCCCACAGCTGCACTGGAGCTGGGGCAGAGATCTCCCCACGGCCCCCGTGCCCCTCTGCAGGGCTGGGGCAGCAGGAGCCTCTCCGGGTGTGGGGGGGATCCCAGTGGTGAGTGGGGGCTGGGGGTGCCTGGCCCACGGCTGCACAGAGCTGGGCAAGTGGCACAGAGATGGGTAAAAACGTGGCAGGGAACAACTTCCAGCTTCAGATCCTCGATAAAAACCTCTTCTGCCCTAGAACAGACTCGGGTTTAGCCCATCTCCCTGCAGGGTGCTGGGGTGCTGGGGTGCTGCCCTGCCCAGGGGCACAGTGCTGAGGGAACTGGTCATTCCCAAACCCTGCTGCACTGCCCTGCCTAAAGCAGCCCCCACTGCACCCCAGGCTCCTGATCTGAAGGGTCAATGTGATGACAGCTCTGCTGAAGGACCGTGGACCTGCCTGTCACAGTGGTGACAACAGCAGCACAGGGTGCACCAAGATCTGTCACCCTTACAGCCCCCAGAACACCCCCAGCACCCCACAGAGAAGGTCTCTGTTCCTCTCCAGGGTCAGGTATCCTGGCAGAGATGGGATCTCAGACAAGCTCTCCTGGGACAAGGAGAGCTTGTGACCTGTGCTGTCCCCAGACCCACAGGCTCCATCCAGCCCCTCCTCGGGGTGACACCTGGCAAGTGATAAGGGAACAACACAAGCACCTCAAGGGCCAGATGTTTGTCATGAAGCCACAGGTCCTGCCAGTTTTGCTGGCACATGGGACACCAGCTGGCGTGTACTGATGTGGCTCAAAGAGCTGCTCTTGCTGCTGGTGCTGGGGGCACAGAAAAGCCCCCACACGGGGCAGGTGCTGCCAGAGCCCTTCTGTTGAGCTCTGGCCCCTCCTCTGCCCCAAGGTACCCAGTGGTGCTGGGGAGTTTCCATCTGTCTAGCCTGCATAATCCATTGCTTGCAGGCCAAGAGAGGACAAGAGGCTCAGTGATGGCTCTTCTGCAGCAGGGAAGCCAAAACCAGGTACAGAAATCCCAGCACCAGGCACCAGTGTTTGACCTTCCCCCAGACCCAACTGCTCCTGCCACCGGGCTGGCACAAACACACTCTTCTCACCTTCTTGCTTCTAAGGAATTCGAGCACAGAGGAGTGTCTGTGAGCCCCAGGAGGCCAGGGTAGGAGGAGCTGATCCCTTGGGACAGGCAGCTGGACCAGGGCACTTCCCAATGTCCTTGCTGACAGGACTGCTGGAAGCACCTGCCAAACACCCGACTGACAAGAAGACTACTCCTGACAATCCACGAGATGCTGGGGAGGCCCAAGCTCAAACCAGGGCTGAGTAAGACCCAAACACCAAACAAAAAGACACAGTCCCCCCTGGAAAGCCTGCCTGGGAGAGAGATTCCTTCAGCCTGAGCACCTTGGGAACTCCAGAAAGCCCTTTGCTAGAGCTGCAGGTATGTCTGCTGTGTCTGCAGACCAGAAGTAAAACATTTCATAAGAGACTGGTAATGCACTACAGAGTAAGAGAGAATGCCATTAAAAATTCACTAAGAAACAGTAGATTTATTTTCTTCAGTGAGCTCATGACGGGTGGGTGCTTATTAATACATAGCTTAGCAAAGGGAAAATGGGAACACTCAGCTGTGGCTGAACTGCAGAGCTTGAACTGAACAAGCCTGAGCAGCCAGAGGGGCTGGGGCAGAAAGAGAAACCCAGATCTCCTCCCCCAGAGCCCCGTGAGCCTGGTCAGGGAGCTGCTGGAGCTGAGAACAAAGCTGCCCCTCGATCCCCAGCTCCCAATCCCCAGCTCCCCCACCCCGCTGTGTTGCTGCCTGAGCACTGCAGGCAGGGGATGGGGAGGTGGGAACAGGGGGGACACGGCACCACAACACCCAGATGTGGATCTGTTTGCTCTGCTGCATGTTGGGTTTGCAAGATATTTGTTGGCTAATGGCTGTTTCTTCTGGAAAGCCTTCTAAAGTGAGCTGTTTCCCCAGTAGTGTCCCTCCTCAAAAGGCTGATGGATGCAGATCCTCATTTCACCACGTACTAGGGAAGAAAATCAGCCTAAAGGTGCCCACTGAGTTGTTCACCACCACTCTAAATCATTTTCTTTAACCTGCTGGAGTTGCAGACCCAGCGTGATGGAAAATTTTAATTGTGCACCTATTAAAAACTGATCTTCAGGGTCAGAGCAAGAGACACCATCGAGATGCTTCAGCACAGCAGGAGAAGTGCAGGGACATCTTCATCTCCCTGACTTTGGGGTTCTAGCTGCCCCGAGCTGCCTGAGGATTTCTTTGCCAGGGAAGCAATTCCCAGTGTATTCCCAGTGGTTCCATCACACTCCCCAGTGGTGATCCCAGTGGATGCTCCTCACCCACAGCAAGGGCGAAGACTGCTGGTCACTCTGCAAAGGACACTGCTGCAGCTGAAGATGCTGTTAACCCCTGCTCTCCCGTGTTTATGATGTTTAATCGCCATCTATTACTATTTTTAGTAATAGTTTTCATCATTATTTACTGTTTTGAACTCTTTGGAAGCTGTTTCCTCTGGAGACCAGACACTGTCCTTGCTTGTGACAGTTCTTAATTTGATCACAGTGATGTTTTCATTTTTTATTCCTGCTGCCCACAGAAGTACCTGATACTCTGCAGACACTAGGAGCTGAATTTGTGCAAGCACTGCTCTCATGGACTGGAAAAAAAAAAAGAAAGTAAGAAACCTCAGATTTTCAGCTCTACAGTTTAAAGCCATTTTCACATATCTGTGGTAAAGGCCATTCCTCAAGCCCTCAGGCTTTTTTTTCTGGTGAGCAAATGGAGCTGTTTCTTATTTTCTCTGCACAGTACAGTCAGGACACCCTGTTGTCTTGCTAACAGCCCTTCCAGTGTTAATGTGAGAAGTGGCAGCATGCCACAGTCCTGAATTTATGCAGTGCCAGGCTGGCAAACACAGAACTCGACCACACTGCAGGACCTGGTACAGAAGAACAGACCTAGGGACCATGCTCAGGTTCAAAACACTCTTTAAGTGTTGGCAACAAGTCCCCAGGGTGTTTCTGTCCTTAAACCCCTGAGGGAAAAGCCACTAGGATAGTTTCAACACAAAGAAACACCCGAGGGATGATGGGCAGGACGAGGTGTGAGTGGGGAAGATGAAAGGATGAAGGTTTCTCCTGGGCACAGGGGGAACTCACAGTGCCTGAGGTGGAGGGACTGGCTCTGCCCCTCCCTGCACACAGGTTCCCTTCCTCATCCTCTCTGCACTCACACACCAGCAAGCCCAGCACTACCCCAGTGACAGTTACACCTTTCCTGCTTGAGCTCTGAGCACAGCTCTCCAGGCTCCTGCCATCCTGAGCCAGCTTCAGCACGAGGAAGGGATTTAGAGGGGTTATAAATGGATGTGACCACTCTGACCCCCCCAGACCTGGGTAGCTGAGCCAAACCCCCCTCTGTTTAATGACCCCAGGAGGAGGCTGCGTTGGGCAGTGGTTGGTCACAGCACACCAGTCCCCTGCTCTCTTCTGCCACGTCACTGCAAGGCAAGCTTGGCTAAGGAGTAATCTCACACAGCACAAAGCAGCTCACGGGCACTGAGCTCCACAAAGATTTCTGCACAGCAGCTTCCTCCAAGACAAACCCTGAATATTTGCCTAGTCCAGACCATCCTCCGTGCTGCTCACAGCAAAGCACCGTGGAAAACACCCACCTTGCCCACACAGAGCCAAACAAAGCCCACACCCAGCCTCACCACATGCCCACACCAGCCCTCTTCTCTCCTGTGCCAGAGGGCAAAGCAGTGAGGAGGAAACAAAAAACCTTACCAGCAAAGTCAGGAGCAGGCAAGAGCCCTGCAAAGCCCAGAGCCAGTGAGTCCTGCACACTGCACCTTGGGAGACACGAGAAGGTCCCCAGTATCTCTGTTTATACTGGGCCCTCCCCCAGCACTCGAGGTGAACAGCTCAGAGACAAATGGGGTCATGTATGGCCACCAAATGTCTCCAGATTTTGGTCTGAACAAGCACCTGGGCAGTGATGGCAGATCCCCAACAGGGCTACTGGGGTCAGGCCTTGAGCAAACTTCAAAGGGTTTCTTCAGAGCAACTGGTTTTGCTCCCAGCCGGGGGAAGCTCCCTTGGGGGTCTTTGTTCTTACCACCACTCCAAACAATTAAGTCCATGGTGACTGAGGGTCACTTTCAAGTCTCCTCATTTGAGATCAACACACATCCTTCATCCTCACTCGTGGCACTCGGTGGCCTTTTCATCTCAGGATAACTCTTGTTCCTCCACAACACCAAAATGGGGACAAAGCTGGCTCTTCATCAAAGAGGGCAAGAGGGCAGGACCAGAGCAGCCAGGCCAGCAGTCCCCACCCTGCACTGACAGGCCTGCAGCTCTGCTGCTGCCTCTTCTCAGGGTGACTGAGCCCCAAGAGGGGGCACCTTCCTTCCTGGTGTGTTAAATCCAGGTCAGGCAGTGCCAGTCTCCTGAGCCCTGGCACAGGGTGTCTGTGTGCTGGACTCCCACCCAGACACCGACTGGGAGCAGTGGGATGTCCTGAACACTCACTGCTTGTAACTGAACCTGGGATCTCTGCACTGATGTGGCCAAGGGCATGGGGCAGGGAACACATCCAGCTCCCAGGGGAACTTTTTTTGGCCAGATTCAGGAAGGAGAGTGCAGCAGAGAGGAGTGATGGCAGCAAAACGCATCCGACACCTCTCTGGTGTTCAAAGGAGAGGCTTTGGGGGGTGGGGGTGTGCCTACAGTTACTGACAGGTGCAGCACTCACAGGGATTTACAGAAGCTGTGTGCCCCTAGAACAAGCCAAGCCTCCCTGGAGCTCACAGGAATTCCTGGAACACAGCTGAGCTTCACTGCAGTAGCTGCTGGGAGGAAACAGCAAGAGCACGATGCTCTCTGAGGGAACCTTTCAGAACTACTCTGCTTTACCACAGTGCCACAGGAACACCTCCCCCTTCACCCCACCACAGAGGAGACAATTAAATAAATTTAATTGTGTTCATCCAGGAAACAAACATATAGAAAGAAAAATACAGAGCCATAAAAAAAATCCATGGTGCCTGGGTGCCAGAGCTGAGACACTCTCCTTGCCCAGCTCTGTGACACCCCAGGGCACTGGGACAGGCAGGGACTGCTGCTCTGAGCAGCTCCTGTGGGACCCAGGCACAGCTGGAGGGCAGCCAGCAAGCTGCACTGACATACAAAACATCAATGAAAAAATATCCATTTTAAATACAGAACTGACAACGACTCCAGCTTTATACAAATATCATGGTTGCCCTTTCAGTGTCTTAATTCTAGGAACCATTTTCCAACTCTTCAGCGTCCTGGTTTCCACCCCACGTCCACCTTTGCAGCCCCTTTCTCCAAAGAGCTCTGTCTCTGTCCAGCTCAGTCCAAAGTACCTAAAAAGAAAAACAAAAATAGAGCCTCAGGTATCAGCAA
>NW_008614548.1:2236-9615 GCF_000691845.1 Merops nubicus | reverse complement strand
GGGGTGATGGAGGTGATGTCGTTCCAGGACTCCACGCAGTGGCTTTTTGTAACGGGGAAGTTTTGTACTCAAACAATAGAGAGAACCCAAAGCGAAGGACTGCCAGTGGGAGTGCAGTGTGGCAGCTTGTCCTTATTTTCCCTTCTGTGTGGAAATAAAAGGCTAACCAGGATGCCCGTTAGAAGGCGAGACGCTTTCAGCCTTGTGCTGTCAGCAGACGAGACGCTTCCAGTCGTGTTCCTCGAGAGCACTGAGTACCTGGGGACAGGAGCCTCTGCAGGTCGCCAGGTGCAGTCCCCTCCTCGGAGCAGGCTCGGTTAGAACGTGAGAAAAGATCTCTTCCCGATTGTAAAGAGAACACAGCTGGGGACTGAAGTCCAAGTCACACCAGGCAGCTACATGCCTGAAGCATGACGAGGTGGCAAGCACTGGGTGAATGTGGCAACCATCCCCGGCATCCATATCTGGTGTTATCTGGATGCCCGGAGGGGTGTGAAATGGGGCGGAGGCCTCGTGGTCCCAGTCTTCTGATGGCTCAGCCAGAAACAAAAGGAGCCACTACCTCCACCCGGGCAGGTGTAAATCAAGGGACTTCGCAGCATTAACCCAAGTGATAAGTGTCTGTAGTCATCCCCACCCGAACATACACCCTGGTGGTGTAAAGTATGAACTTGGGTATAAATATCACCCCAATGTCAGCCCCAAAATGGGGACAGGATCAACTCAGAACCACACCGATGACAGGAGGGACTGTTGGATTCGCTCCTTCTCCATCCCCCCCGTCAGGACACCGTGTGGGTAAGATGATTTACCTCAGCCAGTGCTGAGAGACTTTTCTTCCCGTGGTGTATTTCACATTTTCTCCTTAGGTGCTTTCTGTGCTTCCCTGAGTGTATCTTTCGTTCTAGTCACGACTTTACTGTGTCCTGTTCCTCTGGATTTCTCTTCGATGGGCTTGTCTATATGACAAGCAGCCAGTGGGCAAGTTCTTATTGTTGTGTGTGTGTGCATGTATGTCTAGTGTGTTGTTGTGATTAGTAATAAACCTTTACTTATACCTGTAGCTTTTAATTTTACCACCTGCAACCCAAAAGAACCTGCAAATGTCGCTGTAAATAAACAGTTCTTTACATCTGTTGCATATTTGGTGCCGTCCTCACAAGACCAGATTTTATTCCCCTATTTTCCCAACACTATCTGCATGGTAAAAAGTGTCAGGCTGGAGCACGGCAGAGAACTTTAATTTAGTTCAGCATCTAAGCCAGGAGACAGAAAGCTTTTCTTGCCCCTCCACCCAGTTTTTCCTTACAGAAGTTTTATTCTGTGTTGCTACTATGTTTAAAATGCTTGGTGCCCCAAGTAAGATGCCTCTCTCCATTTCAGGAGTTCAGTAGGATGAGTGGTTATGCTAACTCCAGTGTGGGAGGATTTTTAAGTGGAGCAGTATTGAAAATATTGAACTAAATGGCATTACAAGCTTTTCTTGGGAGTTTATCAATTATACCCATCACCCAACATCCAGGCTGTTGGTCCAGGCTTATGCATAATGGGAAAAAGCACAACAAAAGTCTTAAAGCAAGGACTGGATGATTTTAAGATCCTTTTCTTCAAAACTCAGCCTTTTGGCCAGAATTAGAGAATTTTTTTCTGTTTCATTCTCCTATATGTTGCTTTCCAATGAATAGGGACCTTCTGACTTTCCTGAGGTGTTCCAGAAAAGAAATGCTGTGTGAGACTATTGAACTGCTTTTACAATTCTGTTGTACTTACACAGAAACAACAGGGACACAGAATTAACTCTCTGAACTCCTTTGGGATTACAATTTACATTTCTCTACCTTGCAAATGGTTGGAAGTTCCCAGTGCTGGCTTGACCAGATCACACAGACTCTGACCTCAGCAGCCCACCAAAGCAGTTCCCTGTAAATTTGTAAACTCATTAAACAAGCCCTAAACGCATGTGCTTATTCCAGCCTGACTGCTGCTATCTTTAGCCTCAAGGCTTCAATTAAAATACAATTCTTAAAAGCCTTTTTTTTAGGATAAATTCAACAAAACCAGCTCAGATGAGCTGTAATCCTCACTGGAGGCAGATCCCAACTCTGCTCGCCCTGATCTGGACACAGCCGTGGACTCAGCTGTAGCCAGGTGGTAGGTCAGGCCTGTTTCAGCTAAATCAATTATTATTTAAATAATAAATGAGGCTGAAGACAGTTCCATTAGCCCCTGGGTAGGCTCTCTGAAGTTCAAAGCCAAGTATTCCTGCAGACTAAGAGACCAAAATATAAGACAGGCAGACATTGGCATGGCTGGGTAATGGGCTAACCTCTGACCAGATGCTTCAGGGAAGAAATGTAATATTCCATCATTTTATAGCCAACAGAGATTTATTTTACCATCAAAAAAATGGAGAGCTTCCCATCTCCTGGAGGATGGAGTACTTCTGAAGAGCCAGGAGTGAAGTATGATACACACAGAAGCCAGTGTCAGCCCTCCACCAGAGATCTGTGGGCTTACCAGTATTTTCAAAGCTCATTCTTCTTTGTTTCTTTCTTTTTTTTTTTTTCATCTCAGTTCTTTAGAACTGGGATAGAATATAGATCAAAAGATTGGAAAGGGAGGTTCATGCTAATGTTGGGTTTGGGGTCTTTAATTTAAAAAAGACACCTCACCCAACAGTTGAACCTTTAAGATATGGACAGGAGTCATTTGGGGGGATAGTAAATACAGAAGTTTAGGTAATTTAATGGAAAACAAAATAATATGAAGGAAAAAAAAAAAAGATGAAGTGGCAGGTAGAATTCTATAATAAATACTTGGAAATGGGTAAAGACAAATGGCTGTGAATTCAATGTTTCAGCCTTCAAAAGGATGGCAAGATAGCTGCCAGAAAATAGGGATAGTTAAAGGTGAGACACCAAACAGAGGGTGATGAATCTGTGTCTCCACTTGACTGTGGTTTTGTGATCCACCTGAAAGGATCAATAGCAGCAGAGTCCCACACAGTTCTGTACAACTTTAGCATTTACAGATAAAACCAGGTGTCACTTGGCAAAGTTCTGAAAGCAATATAATGAGATCAGTTACTGTCAGGTAAATTAAATTCTGTGGGGACAACCCTATAAGGTCTTTACTTCCCTCCTTGAAAATGGAGAAAATGTTACTTCTGATGAGCAGTGTGTGAGCTCAACAGAAACATGAAGACGACAGGCAGCAGAGGCAAGGAGATGGAAAGAAAACAATGCAAGGAGATGAAAAGAAGACAAATAGGATTGCTTTCATTTCAAAAAAACCCAAACAAAATACATGGCTGGCAATGTAAAATGAAAACATCATAGAAAACAGAAGGCACAACACTGATCTTGTTTTGCAGTACAAAAATAAGGGAACAACAACTGAAACTAAGGCAACCAATGTAAAAATGGTCATCTTTTTCCAAGATAAAACATAAGTGACCTGCAGGAATCGCAGGCTTGAGCTAAAACTCCAAGCTTAAAACAGTTTAAAAAGGACTACAGGTATCTAGTTATGCTGCTGAGAATAACAGTAACATATAAACCCAGTAAACATTCTTGTTTGCCAGGCAAACCAACAATTAATCTGCCTATATTTAAAAAGTAAATATCTTCCTGTGGATAGATTGTTCCATTTGCCCATTTTTAGCCCCTTCACATCTTTTTCTGAAGCATCTGGTCCACGGTATTCTTAGATTTATGATATCTAATTAGCTGGAGTATTGATCCAAAAATGCCTTTGCTTCTAAAAACACTTCCAAAGGTACAGAGACACTTTAGAGTCTCACATTTACAGTTGGCAGTTCAGATTTCAGGCCTACAGTGACACCTTCTTTCCCCCTACCCTGAATCTATCCCCAAAGACACACGCAGACCAACCCCAGCCTCTTTTCTGGGGCAGCAGGCACCAATACCTGGAATTTATTGTGCACTGTTTAATGGAAAGGGAAATGGAAAAGTCTCTTTAAATTTGCTTTCAGCAAGCATTTTCCCTTGAAATGTCATCAAAGTCATTCCAGATTCTTTTATATATTTCTTTGTTCTAGAGTTGATTTAGTTAAGGTGACACGCAGACCAACCCCAGCCTCTTTGCTGGGGCAGCAGGTACCAATACCTGGAATTTATTGTGCACTGTTTAATGGAAAGGGAGATGGAAAAGTCTCTTCAATTTGATTTCAGGGAGCATTTTCCCTTGAAATTTCATCAAAGTCATTCCATATTCTCTTATATATTTCTTTGTTCTAGAGTTGATTTAGTTAAGGTGGCTCAGGATTATTTCTTAGCCATTTAATTATGGGTATTTTAGGAGTAATAAGCTCCAAGAAATGAACCAGCTGTTCTCACATCCAGCCTCTCTGGCAGGTTGCTGACCAAAAGTGTAGCATAAACCAGAGGCAAGTGGAACTCCTTTGGAAACGATGGTTTCATAGGGGTCATCAGAAAGTTCCCTAGGTTCCTCCCTTCCACCCCCCCTCCCCAAATCTAAGCCAGTGGATGGGAATATTTGTAGGAACAACAAAACACCAGTTCTCATCTCCTTGGAGCAGACAAGGTTCTGGACAGCCTGGCATGTTTGTGGGGAAGGGGGCTCAGTGCCCACGCTGGGGGCTTGGTAGGAAGCACGTGAGCTGTTGTTTAAGACCTGCAGGGTGGCCACCTGGAATGAAAACACTGCTGCTGATACTCATAAGGCTATACAGTTTTTACACAAATAAAATAGTGACTTTATAGCTGTCCCTGGGAAAGAGATTATATAGTGGATATATGGGACTGTTCCATAATTAATCCCGGGTTTCAGCCAAACATGCTTACAAAGTTGTAAAAAAGAAAAAAAAAAAAGAAAAATCACATTTTCTGAGCCAATACCCTTTGAGTTCAGTGATCACAGGATGAAGACTGTATTAATACTCAGGTCTGCCCGTGATAAGGCAGAGGAAGAGCTGCCTGGGAGCTCACTTCTGCTCCTCTCCTCTTTGCAAGGCCCATTAAGATAAAACTCAGTAACAAAACAAAGCAGCTCATTCTGTTACAGGAGTAAACTTCACCATTAGTCATCTCATCTTTTGTGGTCTAATTGTAGGTAAAATTGCACAAACATGATGTCTAGAACTTCCAGTACATCTTGTTCTCATGGGCCTATAGTACAGACTGAAAAAGATCAAGGTATTTCTCTTAGTGACCAAATGAGGTTGGGAATCTATCAATTGATCATGACTCCATCCTAAAACTGATCAGTTTAAACTGAGCACAGGTCAATACAAACAACAGTCAATAGTTTCAGATGGAAAAAAAATCTCATCAGTTCCATGTCTAATGCTATAGCACATACTGTACAAATTGTTCTGCCACTGTCACTGGCAAATAAAATGGGACAAAAAGAGAAAACAGGTAAAGTAGCCTTGGAAAGATTGGTTCCTTCACGCTGGCACAGAGAAGCTGCCACGGCCCCTGGCAGAGCTGGGGATGCAGGGCTACCAGTCACATCAGTCTGGCACTTTGGAGAGGGTTTAAAAAGAAAAGAAAAGAGTATTTTACTAGTGCTTATTAAGATATAGCCTGGTCTGAGTTCCCAGTTTTCAGAATGAATAAAGTGTCTGCTGGCATCAATTAATGATCCACCTTTGTAATCATCTTCTGATGTGTTGACTAGCACTAGCACTGATGTGTTTGTTTTATTTTAAAGAAATAGGTCTTGAATTAATAATCTGCTAAAGATTCTCATTCTAATACATTTTACAAGAAAGTGCTTTTCCAGACAAATGTGATAAAATGGTTTTCTATGCTTTCTCTTAATTAGCTGCCTTTTTTCCTTATCATAATATGAAGACTTCATGATATTTTGTGGAAGATTATATTCATTTCTGAATTCTGAAGAGAGGTTTTCTTTATATTCTGCTGTGGGGGTTAGTTATACTTTGTATAATCACCAGGTGATGTTACATATCAACCCCACATCTCGACAAGTTTAAAAAGTGGTCAATTTACTGTGTGACTTTTTAAAAGTCTTTAGACCTCACTTCCTTGAAAGAGGTTCTGACAAGTGACCCATTGTCTACAGTAAAAATTTATCCATGTGGTACTTCAGTTTCTTTGTTGATCAGTTATTTCAAGGAAGGATTCTTTCTCATGAAGCAAAGTATGGGTGTTCTGATGCTACAACTCAGAACGGACTCAATGGCATGTCCATCAATACATGCAAGTCTGGACCTGTTCAAGACAAACCAGTGTGTCCCTGGTACCATTTACACCAGGCTGGCAGAGGGCTTATGGTCAAGGCAGGACGTTCTCCCTCTTACAAGGAATTCATAATTCTCCTCTTGCCACTACCTAATGTTGGGTTTTACTTCCTTTTCATCTGCTTCGTCCTCGCTGTCATCAACTTGCTGAATGACCAAGTCAGTTGACCCATCCTCCACAATCTCCACGTCAGATTTGTTGTCTTCCCCATAGTGCCACCTGGAATCTTTATCTCCATCCTGTGGGAACTCCAGGGGTGCTTCAGCCTCCAAGTCAATGCGAATACTGTCTATGCCAGCCTCAGCCAAGCACTCGTTGCAGAGTCTGTAACGTCTGGTCCCCTCCTGGACCACTTGTCCCGTGAGCTCAGTCACGTGGCGTTTGCATTTCCTGCAGATAGGTTTGCAAGCCTGATGGATCTGGGAAAATCAAAATGAACAGATTTGATAACGTCCCCGCGGAGTCGCGTAGCTGAAGCTGACAAAAAGTAGGGCTGGAGCAGCATCAAATGCCAGCACTAAGCTGGCATCAAACATGAGAAACGAAACCCCCACGAGGGCTGTAGCTGCCCACCTGAGCTCTACCACAGCCCTTCCCAAAGACATTCCCCCATTCCAGCTCCACTTCCACAAAACCACAGCGATTTTCTCCCACCTCTTCTCTCCCGGAGTCAAAGGCATCAACCAGACACCCTCGTGCCCTGCTCTGAGGGACAGATCTACAGGTCAAACAGCTCATGCAGTGACTAAAAATACCTACTGTTCGGAAATGGCTACTTAGGTGATCTAGCCTGCTAAAGCGTTTCCCACATGCCTCGCAGGGGTACGGCCGCTCCCCCGTGTGGCACCGCAGGTGCCGCTTCAGGTCCGCCTTCCTTTTCACCACGTGAGTGCAGAAGGGGCACTTGAACCTCATCCTGGGCAGATCATCTGTTAGAAAACAAGGGGATTGGGAAAAGAAATGAAAGGAATCGTACAATAGAATCCTTTAGGTTGGAAAAGATCTTGAAGGTCATCCAGTCCAATTGTCAAGCCAACACTACGTCCTCTGCTAAAACAGATCAGAATCTGTCAGGGTTGGAAGGGACCACAAGGATCCCCCAGTTCCAACCCCTCTGCCATGAGCAGG